>NC_142796.1:84439595-84582189 GCF_049724085.1 Artemia sp. Qi Xiang Cuo | reverse complement strand
AAGATATATTTGCTAAAACAAATGGTATCATTGTTCTGAATTTGTCTGGCTTACATGAAATGAATATAGTACGTACTGAGAGTGTGCGTTTAGAGTTTACATTTGTCGACCCATTTACTGAGAGTATTACACTAATCTCACTAAATCAATGTGAAACCTATTGGGAAATCACTCCCGAAGCCAGTGTTTTACTAGACTTAGTGCCAATAACACCAGTCAAATAATCAGTGTATTTAATATGGACCCCTACATTTCCCAGCACAAATACTTTTGTCTACCCTCGGACTTTCTTGGAAAAATTCAAAGTGTCAACAATGCTTTGATTATTGTTAATAGCAGTCCTTCAACTGTGCTGACGGGTCATTGGCTGTGCGTCTTTCAAACAATGAAGACTATTGAATTTTTTTATCCTCTTGGCCTACCCTATACATTCTACACGCCTCACATCAGCAACTATAGTGAGAGCAGGGGGAAAACTATTATTCAAATTTGGAAGAGGGTGTAGGATCTAACGACTGAAAGCTGCGGCTTCCATGCACTGCTATATTTTGTGTTCCGATGTCGTGGCTATACTTACAAGCAGTTTCTCCCCATTTATGTTGACAATATCCTTCTGAACAACTTTCTAGCGGAAAATATCCTCTCAGACCTATACAGTATTGATTTCAGTGCCCTAAGAGTAAAGTGCTTAAAAAATGTTTGTGAATTTGTTTATTAATAAAATGTATATATACAACAATGTCTTTAAATCTTCACTTTTAGATTTCTTCTTCTTCGATGTATAGGCAACTGTCGTGAACCACTAATGCTGGTAAATCATTTGGATTCACTGCATATTGACCTTTGTGTGCGGAATATTAATGATAATTTTTTCTACTGTACAATTTTACAGTAATCAAGAAAATTACTTTTGTGTAGTCAAAGAAAGTACCAACGTCCACACTATGATATACTCGTGTTTTAGTCTTAAAATTTCAGCCAATAACACAAACAGTGTTTTCAAACGTTGAATCACAATTGGTCACAGTTAAATAAAGTTCACTAGCCTAAAAAACATAATCGGTAGTGTCGTCACAACGATGACGTAAAAACCAAATTGTCTTGTTACCCCAACAGTTGAATCGTAGACCAGATTCCTCTTCCCAGAATAATTTAAATCCACGACGATACCAATCTCGTAGAAATAAACTAAAATCACGTTAGGGATTCTTTCCAATCATAGCGGGGTAAGTATTCTCCCACAAATCACATTTATCATAGTGACAGTTGGAGCACAGGTACCCTCTAGGATTAGAGTCACACACCCCTTCAAGACATGAATTGCAACCTTTAATTTGTACTGCATATCCTCTATGTAATTTACAAGTATCCGATGATTTGCACTTTTCACTATAGTCATGAATAATTGTACAATTCTCACATTGGGTCCAATTGCCAAGATTGTACAAGCACAATTGACATATATAGAACATTTTCCGGTTTCCGTAGTCATCTCTCTCAGAGCAACAACGGAACTGATCATCCTCTCTCCATAAATTCAGTGAGGGGGAAATGTGGGGAGAGGAGTAGCTCTGTAACGTTACCTCTTTTGAATGACGTAGGAGCCATCTACATTGAATCCGTTGGCATTGTTTTCAAAAGTATATCCACGATATGATTATGTTTTGTTTCAATTAAAATAACAATATATTGACTATAAGCACATGAGTCACATTTTAAAAGTTTCTTAAAAAAGTCCGATGGGGGAGAATCACTCCTCATTATATTTTCAAGTGTTCCCTGACAAGAGAATATCCTGCGTTTAAGAGATAACTCGAGAAAATCGTCATCCAAAATCAAATGTTTTTCCATAAACACTAGATTTGATCGAATTCTCTCTTTCTCAAATTTATTCATTTTTCAATCCTTTCACTCTGACTGCTGATTCTAGATTCACCATGATTCATTAGCCCTGACCAGAAAAGAAATGGAATATTTTCGATTTCGAAACAGTTTTATTGAATAATTACAGCAACATTAATAATACAGAGCAAGTAAAATTAGCGATAGTATTTATTGTCTTCGATATGCTTCACTAATGCACTTAAAGCACATTAAAGTCTATTCACATATGCTATATCAACTTTTGCAGCGAAGCATAATTGATCCTCCATTTTAAATTTGCTCAAGGATATCACATATCTTGCATATACTGCATCCCATTCCAGACAAAGACGTGATCCTCTCGTGATTTCCACCGCAATGTTTGGCGCTCTTGTATTATTACCATCAACCCTACTATCAACTTCTAAGAGGGTAAACATTCCACTCATCATTACAAATATATGTCCAAATAAGTAAAGTCAAAACTGTTCTTCTCACTGCTTTGATTTCTATTCACAGACTGATAAAAACTTTAGCAAAAACCCTCTCCTTATATTCCCTCCGTCGCTAATATGTTTGCGAGCCCTCTGATTGGCTGAGAAGGAAACATGTGATCTAACTGTTTTCTGGAAACTCATAACATTTGCCTCGAGCAACAACAACAAATACTATTTCTGGAAACTCATAACATTCGCTGAGAGAGATCACTTGCCCAAAACAACAACATTGACCTCGACATTCGCTGAGAGCGTGCACTTACAACAACAATAACAACATCGACCTTGACATTCGCTGAGAGCGTGCACTTACAACAACAACAACAACAACACCTTTGGAAATTTAGGTCATTGACCCCATTAACCACGTGTTCTCCCTAGTGACTCTATGCCCATATTTGATGTTAAAAAAAGTTGTAGGTGGCAGCAGGGGTGAGGGTCACGAGTCGGACCCCTCTTTCTACTCGCATATACATGGCTGTGACGTTACTGCACCGCCCACCCCCTATCAAGCGTTGCCGAGGCCTTCAAGACCAACACCCTCTATACAAGGCGAGAATATGCTTCCTTCAACCCTCAATATGCAAGCTGAAATCTTAATGTAAGTTTTAAATTTTATTTCCGCTAATGATTTTTCTCCCAAGTCAATTTGAAGGTTAGAGATTGAACCGTTAGACTTCGAAATAATTCGAGCTTCTAATTTGCGTAATAAAGGCTTCGATACGAGATGTGAGACTTAACGGTCTCCATTTTATCGTATGCTCTGGAAAATCTTGAAAATAACAAACTTGCATTAACGGATGTAAGGTCGAAGGAGGTTGGTTTATACACATTGAAAATAGGCTATTTTCAGGAGATGATCTGAATGAATTAGACTACTAAGTAAAGACCTCGGTTTTTTCCAAAGCAGATAAACAGTATTAATATGAAATTTTTGGGGAGATGTTTGAACAAAATCAAAACCTACTATGTCTCGTTTAGATTGTAAATATATTATATCAATAATACATATGGAGTGGCTATTAAATTGAAACTTTCAGGATATATAGA
This sequence comes from Artemia sp. Qi Xiang Cuo, assembly GCF_049724085.1. Taxonomy (NCBI): domain Eukaryota; kingdom Metazoa; phylum Arthropoda; class Branchiopoda; order Anostraca; family Artemiidae; genus Artemia; species Artemia sp. Qi Xiang Cuo. Next base: position 84,578,779 of record NC_142796.1, on the reverse strand, counting down.
GTGGAGAACAGTGAATTAACCAAATGGTACTATGTGCACACAGATATTGCTACTACTAAGCGTGTTTTTTAAGCACATGTTTTAAATGATATGAAAATGATAATCCAATTTAAAAAATAGGGTGTTTTAGACAATTTGAAAATAAGCTTTTTTTATAGGCTTTATTGGTTCCATATGCACTATCTCAAACATCAACTGAAGAAAAAAGTCAAGAACTATGTGTTCGCATTGACGCACCAATGGAGTTTCGTGACAATCATATCACTGAAATACCAGCTATCGACAAACAAGATCTCGATCAATACGGTAAATTCTTACGTTATGGTGGCGGTAGTATTAATTTAGACGAAATACCTTCTAACATTGACTATTTATTGAATAATTATTTCAGTGTGGACGCTAGTACACTTAAAAAAGGCAATGCAGTTAGTTCAGAGGGTGACTTACCATGGCTAAGCTCGAATACAATGCAAATTTTAGATAGTTTTACCAAAGAGTTAAATGAGAACCCCTCGCCCTCATATTTAATGAATATAGTCCCTATTCGATCAAATTTATTTGAAAATGAAATGGCTTCGATTGATTTAGTAAAGGGACCAGCCCTATTGTTGACCAAAGTGGGGGAGGGGATGGTGATTATAATATACAAGAGGGGAACGGTTTGGCTAATATACAAGGGGGGAGGGTAATGATATACAATTCACGTCACTACCAGAATTTCAACAAACAAATTCGACATTGAATACAATAGTCGTCTATACTGCAACTTTTGGGGATCCGTTTAATTCACTTATGGATGAGAATTTTATAACCAAACCCATTTATATCGTTCATGCATATGTAGAAACAATTCGTGTATTTTTAGAAAACCAGATTAAGTTGGGGGGGGGGGGGGTAGGGACAGTACCAAAGCCTCAATTGTTTTAAAAATATTTTATATGAATGAGGGTCATAATGAAGTGTACGACCATTATGTACACACTGAGATGTTGGTGGTCTATCCTCATTTGGAAAATTATGAGACTATATTTATGCAATGGATGGACAATAATATCACTCATCTCGAAAATTATAATGAGAATGGGAGTGGTTCTGTAGTTTTATTTATTGAAAATTTAAGTGTAAATATATGTAAATTAAAAAAAAATTTTTTTAAGATGGGGGCATAGGGATGTGGGTACAGTTTTAAAATATAATCCCGATTTAGAAGGATGCGAGGGCATTCAACGAATTTGTTATGAAACAGGTCAAAAATGTTTCATGTACGCTTTCCTCATATCAGCTTTTGAACCTCTAGCAGATATCGCTACAAAGAAAAATTTGGAATACTGGGCCGTGCATGGGAAGAAGGGGTCTGATTTTCCCCCAGTAGATTTCAATTGTTTAGCGGGAAAATTCCCAGTAACACTCAGGTCAATAGATATCTTTGAACGGGCCAATGCCCATTTAAATATCGGTGTTAGTGTGCTCCAATACGAAACAGAATTTAAAAAATGGAGCACGTTCTAATAAAAAGGGTGTAATATTCCCAGTAAGGGCCCCGTCGATTGAATCGGTGAAACACTGGGTTTGGTTGTTTTATACACCGCCTAGTGAACCCAATTCTATGGGCCATTTCAATCCTATTACGGATATTAGTAGAGTTCTGGGGAGGGTAAAAAGGGACGGGGGGTGTTCGTTACTACTGCCCAATGTGTTTGTCCCAATTTTGTAGTGATTTAAAGCTACAAAATCATATGAAGAATTGCAGGCGTCACGGATATCAATCGGTGGAAACAGTTTAGGGTGACAGGGCCATCTTGAGATGGCAAAGCGATTGTGAACATCAAGCTATTGTGTGTTCCTATGCCCATGCACAAAGAAACAGCTCTAACACAGTGCAATTGTTAGAAATAGTCAAAACATTGGATGAGAATGAGTACATGATCAAAGCATTGACTAAATTAATTTTCACTGCAAATGGAGCTATTTTTCGTTTGAGAAATACTCACTACCCGTTGTTATTGTCAGCAGAGGATCGCCTGGCTATTAAAAATCAGACAATATGCTGGGTTTGCAAGGGGAAATTTGAAGAGGGGACTAAGGGGAAAGGGACTAGGGGGAAAGAGGGGGAAAGCGGAAATTCAGGGATCATAATCACTTGTGGCAGGAAATATCTCTAGGGGGTAGTAATTTTCGTGGTGTAGCACACCAATCGTGCAATGTAAATGTAAGCCAGCAGTTTTTTATACCGGTTTTCATTCACAATTCAAATTATGATTTGAAATTCATTTTACTGGCTTTGGCAAGTATGCTCAGGGAGGGAGGGGGAGCAGATAGTCCATGGGTAAATAACTCATTTACCTACAATATTATATCCAAATCTGCTGAGAAGCTAGTGCTTTTGGAGTTGAAATGGCAGGCAGTGGAAAATGGACATACGTGCTGGAATAAAATCTGGTTTTTAGATTCTTATAGTTTCTTCCCAAGACTTCGAGTCAACTCATTCAGGTGCAGAAAAGTGACAATTTTGATAGTTTTCCTCTGCTTAAACAACACTTTCCAGACAGTGAAATGTATGACTTACTGACCTGTAAAGGCATATATGCATATGACTATTACTGCTCTGGCGCACGGTTAAGCGAGGAGAAACTCCCTCCCATTGACGCATTCTATAGTTCACTTACCAATAATGAATGCACTGCCGAAGAATATGAATTTGCCAAGAGGGTTTGGGCTAAGGGTATTTGTAAAAATGGTTGGGATTATTGTAGAATGTACTTGGCCAGTGATGTTTTAAGTCTTTTGGATATTGTCTGCAAAAAACACACATCAAATTTATTCTGAGTTTGGACTAGACATTGGCTTTTATTTTTCCACTCCTCATTTGGTGATGGACTTAAATCTACAAATTAGTAGGGAGGAAATAGGGTTGATCACCGATGTGGATCAACACCTTTTTGTGGAAAGATCGATGAGGGGTTGGTGTGTTTTCATGGGGATCGCGTTCTAATAACGGATCCAACTGGACAAGACACCGGTGTAAAGTCTAATGCAGTTTTTCTTAACATGAACTCATTGTGCCCCTCGGCAATTTCTCACTTTTGTTTACCATATGGCAATTATAAATGGCTTGAGAATCCTTGTGACATCCCCGACATTCACACTGTCGAGGAAAATTGTCCACAAGGATCGTTCTTTGAAATTGACGGGCAAATACCATTGGAACTTCACGACACAGTAAAAAGTTTGTATTTCAGTGTGTCAATAGACCTGTGACCAAGGACTCTTTGAGCCCGTACAATCGGTCTTTGGTCGAGGATATGGGCATGCACTGGACCCCTTCCAAGCAGAAACTAATTGCCGATCTGGACCTGAAACAGAATATAGTTGTTCACCATGTGCTTTTGCGATGGATGGTGAGCAATGGTTTCAGGGTCACAAAAATACACAGGGCTGTGCAATCCCATCAAAAACCATTCTTGCAGGCATTTATCAACACCTTTGTCAGTAAACGCTCAATGGCAAAAGTTAAGTCGAAAAAGAAATGTACAAACTTATTTTAAATTCAGCTTTCGGAAAAATGTGTGAAAGCGTACGAAACAGATCACGTTGTGACGTCGTAACATGACGAATTATTGCCGACCCCAATTTTACAACATTCACGAGCATAGAGCCGAATATGGTTCTTCTACACAGAAAAAAGAGAAATGTTTATCTGAACAAGAATATAGCGGGGGGCAGTTCAGTACTGGAAATTTCCAAAAAACTCATGTTATCGTTCTTTTACAATGTGTGCGAGGTACAAGGGCCAAGGGAGGGGGAGGTTCAATTTTACTATGGGGACACAGATTCTCTGTTGTTAAAATTTTAAAACCGGGGATTTATTAATTGATTTGGAAAATGGGGTGCACATCAGCTCACGGATGGACTACACTAACTGGAATGAGAGCATCTACCCCGAGTTGGTGAAACGTCAGGCCCCCAATCAACTATTAATGTTAAAATCAGAGACGGGGAGTGATTTAATATCCAATGGAGTGTTCCCGGTCAAAAAGTTTACTGTGTGGGAACACACGGCAAGGATATAAAACAGGCGTGCAAAGGGGTGCCTACACACTTTGTAAAAAATAATTTCGACATGAGTGTCTACAGAAACTGTGTAGACAGTTGTCTAGTGCCAAGAGCAAAAGTGCTAGCATTTCGCTCTCTACAGTATATAAACTTTACTCTTAGAGTGGAAAAAAATAGCATGTCATGTATATCCGACAGGGTCTATGTGCTCGAGAGTGGTGTAAAAGTACTCTCCCACAACCACTATCGAATTTCAGGTGAAGTTGAATGTGTGGACTATCGAAACCAACTCGATCTGGATAAGTTAACTTGAAAACCTCAAAAAGTATAAGAATAGGGGGTGAGAGGGGGGGGATAATAAAAATTTCTCAATCATCATTTTGCGGCAGCGGCTATTGTATATGGAGTTTGTTTTTCCGCTGGCCTTTGAACCCGGGGGGTGGGGGTCCCATCCGCGGCCGGGCTTCGGTCCCGGCCCGACCTTCAGACCAGAGGGGCGGGGGACCCTTGGAACGGGAGATTCTCATCTTTTAAATGTTGTAAATAGTCTAGAAATTTGTTCAACTGTACTGCTATTGTTCTTGCTGTATTTTAAGTAGTTTTTGTCAATAAATGAAAACATATTGTTGTTGCGATTGTTGTATTTTAAGTTTTTTTGATAATAAATGAAAAATATTGCTATTCGTGCTGTATTTTAAGTTGTTTTTGTCAATAAAGGAAAAAAATATGTTTTTGCTGTTCTTCTTAACGTACTGGATAGATCTATGGGAAAATTATTATTTGTTCATTAGACAAGTATGCTTTACAGTTAGTTGTAGTCCAACTGTTGTCAACACCAGTATGTATCAATTTAAAACACCATTCAGGTCGTTTCTGTGTGGCCCATCAATGTCTGGGAAATTGACACTTTTAGCTAAAATAATTAAAAATTGTAATAAAATGTTTTTGGAAAAACCAAAGAAAATTTACTATTGCTATAGTATTTGGCAGGAGTCATATGATCAAATAAAAGCTATTGCCTCAGCCACGTCCATGCCAATATAATTCATACGGGGACTTGATGTTTTCAATAGTGTTGAACCAGACTCATGGCTGATTATTTATGATCTGGCGGAATCAATTGAACAGTTCTCACAGGAAATGCTACAACTGTTTACTGTTCGCTCTAATGATGAACACATTTCCATAACCCTAGTTCTACACAGTCTGTTTCATCAGAGCAAATGTATGAAAACCCTTGCTTTGAATTGCACCATCTATATTATCTACCGAGTTGTTCGTGATCCTAGCTCGCTAATAACTCTCAATAAGCAAATATATCCAGGTACCCCCTAATTTCTGCTGTCAGCGTACAGTCAGGCGACAAATAAGCCCTACGGATACATTTTGCTAGATATTAATCGGAATACGCCCGAGGATCTACGTGTAGTCAGAGATATTTTCGACAAAGAAATTACTGTATATCTTCCGGTGAACAGTAGAAAAGGCTATTAGTTGCCATCATGACATTGAAGAAACTACATGAAAATAGACATTTATTTTCTGTTCTAGGCAATTCAAAACCACCGCTCAGACAAGCCATACTCAAACATGGTGTTGACAAAGAAATGTATTAATCTAATATCTGAATTTTGTTTAAATTTAACTGAGGGCAATATACGCTTGTCAGAAGGTATTAGACAACAGACAAAGCAACATCGTTCCACTGTACGTGCTTTGGCTTTCAAAAACAAAGGAACAAATTTTAAAAGAAACCGTCTCCTTCAAGTGGGCGGTAGCTTTTTTACACTTTTACTGCCAATAGTTGCAGGACTTGTAAACAGTTTTCTCTAGATGGCTAAACCCTATAAATCGACTCCAATTGAACTTGTCCTCTCACCCATGGAGCACTTTGAAGACAATCTAAGCAAATTCATTAATGATGAAAATATTGCCGATGATAAAAAGCTAGTTGTACTCAAGATGCATTGCGTCGTGTGGACAAACATAGATCTTATCGTGAGAGACCCGTCGCCGTCTCAGATTCCCCTAAACAGGAAACATCTCCTCAAGATTCTGCAGCAGTGCAATCAAATGAGAAGGAATTGAATCTCCATTGTGACATCAATTGGAAACCTATTGCCAGTGACCTATCGAGAACAGAGTAAAAGAGTATTAACATATCTCATGTTGGAAAGTGGTGGTGATGATTATCATCAAGTTCAAGTTGATAGCACAGGGAAACGAGTTATAATTCAGGGAAATAGTTATAATCTACTTGATTTAATTTGCGATATGGTGAAAAATCGTAAAGGACTTTTATCATTTGACAATAATATATACACCTTTCTAAATGCATGCAAACTTCTCTCAAAAGTCTAATTGGCAATAATAAAATTCTAAAAAAATAAGAGAATATAGTAGAGGTGTTAGTTCTCTAACAACGCCAACAACATTTAAAAAAGAAGAAGAAGATTTTAATTCAATCTTGGAAAATACTAACACTCGTAGTAGCAGCAGAAGCAATGATTTGATAACACCAAAGACGACGGATAGACAAAAGCGAAGACGTACTGATATCAACTCACCGTCACAAGCACCAACCTCCAGTGTGGAAAAGGGGAGTGGACATTACACTGCGTGTTTGCGTTTAAAATGGATGAAGTTTTGAAACATGTGTTGTGAAGTATTATTTGTGGTATTGGGGGGTTGTAGTTGTAGAAGCCTTTATTCTCCCTTTATAGGGGAGATAAACTCTGGGCCTAAGGTAATTAAACTTTGGTAGCGTGCTTTAGGCTATGACCGAACTAATGAGGCGTACCGACTGGGTATGTTCGAGAGGCTAAAAATAGATTGTAGAGAGGTTGTCTAAAATACAGTACTTTTATTCATTTAACATATAATATAATCGGATATATTCTTTCTACTGGGACTGGCTGTCCCAAGTAGACTACAAGTCTAAAAGAAACACAATAATATATAAATAGATACTTAGACACTTACAATGATAAGACAAAGTTCCAAAGTATTTCTAAAACAACGGACCAGAGGTCAGTCCGGCATAAAGTTAGTATAAGATTTTCCCTTCCGATAAACTGTATCTTTTATACATTTTTATCAACCACACCTTCCCACATAATCGCTAGAAAGTGGTAATTTCTCAATTTCCCGTTAAACAGAACTTATCAGGATATGTTCCTTATCTTAATAAAAAGTGGTATTTCAAAACTTCATATTTTCGTCTTATATATTTTTACTAAATTAATAATTAACTAAATTAGAAAGCTTTACCACAATACTCCCCATTTAAAGAAGAATTGTCCCAATTCTCAATATTTTACTTTTAAAACAATTTAATTTCGTTTACAGCTATTTTGCTGCCATCTTTGGGTCATTATGTGCATCTACCTCAATGGGTTTCCTTGGGCCTATGTTTCTGGTCCATTATTGGCCATGTTCTTTTTTTTTGTCGAAGGATTTCAATTTGAATGTCATCCTTGTTTCTCTTTTTCTCTGTCTATAGGACTGACGAATACTCTTTTACCCTATGCATCTTCTGTTTTACTTAGCCCCAAGTGGCTTAAATATAGTATTAGTAGTTTTGCTTCAATTAGATTTATATTACAAAAGTCTTGTGAATTTTTTGAGTTTAAGTTTAATTCCCATTAATAATTTAATTAATCTGTGTGATGTGGTTGATATACCGTTTATATTTTTGTTTTAGAAATGACTTGGTTAAATTACATATAACATTATTGACTTTTAAATTTTCACATATATTTTTTTTTCAGCACAAAGCATTTTCACATATTTCAATAACATAAGCCATTTGGCTATGTAGCACATTTTCTAGGCCTAAATTAAGTTCTGTTTTTATCTCACTTTCTGACGAACTTGTAGTAAAGTCTGTATTACTGCTATAGTTTCCAAAATTTCATATGATTGAGTATGCAATGATAGTATCAGGATATATTTGAAGTGTCTTCAAAATTTTTTACTTCCCAAAATGTGTCAAAATATGATTGAAGGAAAAATGGATCCGAGAAGATGCTACGAAAAATTTGATTTCCAAAAAAATAGCTAATGCTGTATCTAAAATAAATATCCACATTAGTATACATATAAAGCATACATTTTTACATATATAGCAGAATGAAACACTCAATTTTCTTATATATCAATGCATTCGAAAGTTAATTACTTTTAATTACTTTCTCCACTTCTTTAATTACTCCAAAAATAATAACCCGCTTAAATCGAAACATTACGTTTCTTGCTGGATTATTCTTTCAAACTTATATTAAACTGATTACTTCCCATATAAAAATTTTTAATACGTTGACTCAAGGTCAAACATTTACATAAACATTAAATCACTAGTTATAACTTAAAGTTGATAAAAACATAGTATATATATATATATATATATATATATATATAAGCATTGTGTAATAAGTTACACAATCATGTTAAGTAACAAATATACTTTAAAGCATCAAGCATTTTTTTTTAAACATCCATTTTCGCAAAGCAACTTAAAAAGTGGTATAACTCTTCTTTTTTTTCCCCGTAAACACTCGAATTGCGAATTTATTTACATTCGTAACAAGTATTATTGCTGACACAGTAATAAAATCTCTTCAATATCAATCATAGATTTCTCTTTTACTTCCATGTTCATTAAATCATAGTGCCAATCGAATTGTCTGCGGTTGTAGATAAGTTTTTTTTTTCTTCTTTTTTTTTTAATAATAATTAGTTTCTTTGCGATAGATTATGGGTTTTGCAGACAGAATCACGATATCACGATAGCATCCCATGATCACGATAGCAGTTATGAAATATCCCCAAGTTGAGGCTAATAAGCCTTTATAATAAGTGGTTCTTCCTATTTCCATCTAGGTAAGGCTTTTTTCCGGGGAGTGATTTATTCTTCATTTACTAGTAATACGTGTTTGCAAATATAATTACAGTTCTATGCGCTATGATGCGCAAAAAAACTCACACTACGTCTATGCGCTACGCGCTACGTGTGCTCAAGAGTTGTCAAAAACCTGAGACAAGTTGTTGTTTTTTTGCATAATACTAGGTTAACAGTAGTCATTCACATATGTAAGGTTTATCCTTTTCTAAAAGAATATATATCATTTTTTTTTCAAAATTATATTCAACAACAGCTAAATTTGTAGCTTGCAAATCAGTTTGAAGAAGCTTGAGATGCAATTTTCTGACTTTTTACCTTTTTGTTGTGCCCTCATCTCAGTAATATCTATTTGGTGCTTGATCACCTTAAAAAGCGTCTGGTAGGTTCAAAAGCAGTTTCCCTTGTGATTCTGTTCAATCTAATAGGTTTATTAAGAACAAGAGACACAACAATATATTATGTATATTCTGTAGCTACTTTATTTGTAGCTACAATCTTCCCATAGGCTCTTCCCTTTAGTAAAAAGGTGGTTCTTTTCCAAGGAATATATCCTTATCTCCATATTTCTTTTTTTTACGTACGGTAGTTTTTTTTAAGACATATAATCGAACATAACTGTTTTCGATTTAACTTCCCAACTTTAAGTTGTCTTGCCTTAATTTTCGACTTCACATTGTGTCCTTTTGTCACCCAATTTCTTTTACTTCACCTCCCTCTGGCTATATTTTTAACTTGAACCCTTTTTTTCTTTTCTTTTTCTTTTTTTTTTATTTACTTCAATGAAGCCTAAGGCTTTTTTCAAGTCTTTTCCAGCTTTTTCAGTACTACAGTCCTTTTCTAAACCTATATTTATATGTTTCATTTTATTTTTAAATAACCTTAACAAGTTTTTATGCCCTTTATGATCAAATTCTTTATCTCCATATTTCTAAGAGGTGGGGGGGGGTGTCTAATTTTTGCAACTTGTATTTTTTGAAATTATTTAAATTTTTTTTTCTTTCGAAAGTTTTTGGTGTTAGAAAAGTACTGTAGTTTTTCAACTAAATTTTTTTGAACACTTTTATTTAGGTTTTGCCCTGAAATTTCTATTTCTCATTTATTAATAAAAATGTACAGTTTTCGATATTCTGCTTTCCACAAAATTTTGTGGTTTTTATTGCAGACACATATTTCTGTCTGTGGTATTTTTACTAAAAATTAGTGCCTATGTCGTGCCAAAAGTTGCTTAGAGATAGGGTTTATCTTTTGTGGTTTCCCTATAATTTTTTTTATATTATTCGTGTCTGGAATTTTCCTCAGTTTAATTTGCGCCTTAGTTTTATACAGTCATTGAGTGTAATTTGTCCCTTTTGTGATATTTTGACTATTACTCTGTTCTACAAGTGTATGGGTTTAGTGCATTCGAGCATTCATCTCAAACCTCCTCCAAAGTTTGATTTTTATTTCTGATCTATATTTGGTTAGCTTGGTGGATCCCCCCAATGACAAGACGTTTAGCAGTTTCGTTTTTAAATGCCAATTGTCCTGTCATTGGTGTTTTTCACCTGTAATGTCGCCGCCCTGTTATTTTTGTCAATGGTTGGTTGTGAATTTATTTAATATGTGAAATTAATTATACCCGAGAAAACTTTGTTTAACACGGTGTTAACTTTTATAAATTGTGACTCATTTTATCTACGGCTTCTTATTTATATATACCTTCCTTATTGGTAAGTGTTTAATTTATTATATATTCTACTATTTAAAACAAGATTAAATCTAGCCGGTACACGTAGTCGACTTAATGTAAACTCTTGCTGTTTTTCCTATTATAAGTATTTTAAAATTCTTCAAAAACAATTTTTTTTTAAATTCGACCGAAAATGTTACCTCAGAGAGTCAAAGGTTAGCAGATACATTGCATTTACTTTACAACGAGAGACCATAAGTGATTGAGCTCAACTCCAAATTTGCTAGCTTCCAATGACCCTATTTCAGTAAACTAACCTCCTTCGTTATTTTTTTTTTAAATTATCCCCCCCGAAAGAAAAAATTATTTTTTCAATATACATATCAAAAGAATTACCTTTTAATGCTGATTCTAAATATGTATAATTTAATTAGGTTCACTACACCCATGTAAAAGTTACGTGGCCTTACTTATTTCCTTTTTTTTGAAGCGAAGCCTAATTTGTTTTGACAAGTCTTGACATTATACCGCTCGCGAAGTTATTATTGTTTTATTAAAATATTAATCTGCTGGGGGCTGCGCTTGTTCTGCCTTTCTCCGTTTCCTGGTCCGAGTTCTGGACCCCAAATTTTTGCTTTTCTTCCTTATAATATTTGCAAGTTTTTCTGTGGTTTTTATAGTTCGGTTTACAAGGTTCTTAGTCTAAGTGCTGTTTTGTTGCCTCGCCAAATATCTTCAATTGTTGTTCCTCTTGATGTTTGGCCTTTTTCATAAGTGTTTTAGCGACTTGTGCTGCTGACAAAGGAACTTCTTGCTGCCCCTTTGGTTTCTTTACTGTTCTCCATAATTTTTCTCTCAAGGAAGGTTTTCTTGACGATGGCCCGGGTTTAGTTATATCGGTTTCTGTAGAAGAATTTTCAGTGTCACATTCTGTTAGCTTGCGGCTGGTAGATGGCGTTTGTTCTAACAGCCATTTTTGCGTTAAGACTGTAGGTGAGTCTAATGTATGAAAATCAGATAATTCTTTGGTTTCCTCCAATCTTTCTTCCTCTTTGGATTTAACCTCTGGTTTATTATGTCTTAAGGCAGTAGGTTGTGTTTGAGGCTCTTCTCTATTGCTTTCATTGCTAGTATCCTATGAGCATTGGACTTTCCCTTTTTTCTCTTGTTTGTTGTGGAACGTTTGTAGCCAAGACTGGGCTAAATATTCCTTCCACTTCTCCCAACTGTTGTGGTCGTTAAAAAGGTCATAAAATTCATATGGTCTTCAGATATATACTGGTGAGATCGTGTCTTCTATTTCTTCTTCTCAATGTATAGTCTCTCTTTTCCACGGTTTTAAACAATCTCCCTTTTTCCTTCTATTATGGTGCACTATTTCTTCCTGTTCCTTATGCTGATGCTTTAGAACATATGTTAAGTTATTTGGTAGAATTTTTATAATCCTGTATGGTCCATCCCATTTCGGTTTTAACTTTTTTGTTCCTTCCAGATTTGTTTTGTAAACATAAACCAAATCTCCTAAACAGTAACTCGTTTTATTTTTGCATGTTCTGTCATATTTTTCTTTTTGTTCTGTTTTCGCATCTTCCAGATTGTCTTTAACTTGTTCCATAGCTTTTTTCATTCGCATCACCATCTCTCGCTTATATTGGTCTAGGTTGTAATATATTCTGTCATTTTGTATTTCATCTAAACAAATTCTGGGATCTCTTATATGTTGCAAAAAAATGGCGTTTCTTTTAAGGTACGTAAAAAAGCCGTATTTATAGCAAAGACTACAAATGGTAAATGTTCATTCCAATTTTCATTTTCCTCTCTTGAATGTATCCCAAGCATGTAAGCTAATTCCCTATGAATACGTTCAACCTTTCCATTAGCTGCTGCCATATAAGACGAGGTAAACCATCGTCTAACCCCCATATATTCTGTAATTTCGTCTAATGATTTGGCTCTAAAACATGGCCCATTATCGCTAAGTAAAACCTTAGGGAATATCCTATGTTCCAGCAAAAGAGGATTGACCAAAAATTTTGCAATAGTTTTTGTCTTTTCATATTTAATAGGAAAAAAGTATAAATATGAATCAAAATGGTCTACCATGATTAGTAAACATCTGGCACCCTTCATGGAAACTGGTAAACTTCCCCCAGACCCCCACAGGTCTCTTGACATTCTTTTTAATACCCCTTACGGGGTGGGGTATCAACCTAATTAAGCCCTAGATGTCTATGGTGGCGAATGTGGGTTTGTACACTCTTAGCAGCTATACCTAAACGCATTTACGTTGGAGTACATTTTTGTAAAATTAAAATTTCCCTTGAGCCTCCCCATAGTTTTTGCGTCTTCCTTGTGACAGCCAATTGTTGCAAATGCCATCTTTAAAACTTTTCCTTCCAGAGATTTTGGAACTACTGGAATAATTTTTAAGTGATTTCTTCTGTATTCTTGGGATGGTTTATGGTATCTCACAAGAAGCTTTTTAGTTTCGCCCAGATTAAAATTATCTGAGTCCTTTAAAAATGTTTAAAGTGCTTTAGTAGTTCTGTTCCTTTTGCTTAAAAGTATTTCATTGCGAAACAAAAATATTCATTATTTTGATGTTTCGAAATATTTTTATTAGACAGGGTTATTTCTACCCCTTTCAGTTCTTTCTGGATGGTTGCTATTACATATTCTTCCTTTTCTAGATTTCGTGACAAATACTCTGGTAAAATATTTGTACGGCCCTTTATATATATTGGGGTATATGAATATGCTTGCAGACGCAGTATCCACCGTGTCAGCCGGGCTGAAGTATTTTGCATCGTATGTAGCCAAACTAATGATTTTTGGTCTACTCGTAAAATAAATTTTTTCCAAGTGAAAATTGTCGAAAATATTCTGTAAATACTTCAACTGCTAAACACTCCCTTTAAACCGTTAAGTATTTTTTTCTGCTTCTGTCAGTGACTTACTGGCATACTGAACTATTGATTCTACTCCGACAGAAGTTATGTTTAAAAATAAGGTCCCCATACCATACCCCGAAGCATCTGTTTACAAACCGAAGTCTTGTGACAAACCGGGTAGTTCCAGTTTTGTTACGAGTAATAATTGTCGTTTTATTTTATTTAGTGCTTGTTTTGCTTCCTTCGTAAATTCGATTTTACCTGATGTCTTTAAAAGGCTTATCATAGATTTTGCTATTGTGGCATAATTTTTTATTTATCGTCTGAAATAGGTTAACAACCCACAAACTGATCTGCAGCTTTTTTTATCTGTAGGAGGCTGTGAATTTTCTATGACCGTAAATTTTTCTGGATTTGGTGAAATAGTACCTTCAATTTTCAGGTGTCAAAGAATTACTTATTTTAGTAATAATATTTTTAAATATACTGGTTTTAATTTTAAGCCTGCTCTTTCAAACGTTTTCAGTATTTTCTAACCCCAAACATGTGGTCTTCCAGGTTTCCATTAAAAAGAATTACATCATTTAAATTATGCAAAGTATCTTTTTTTCTTCCTGTTTTGCTATCTTTAAACACCAAATTCATTAGGCAACTATAGCAATTTGGACTAAATGATAAGCCAAATGGCATACGTTAAAATGTGTATGTTCTCCCCTCGTCTAAGATTACTGTAGCCTTATGCTTTGTTTCTGCATCTAAAGCGATTTACCAATATCCTGCTATTAAATCAAAACTAGTGTAATATTTTGAACCCCCTAACGAATCTAAAATTGAATCAATTCTTGGTAGCTTCATCACGTCTTTAATCATGACAGCATTTAGTTCCCTTAAGTCTATACATAATCTACAGGTGTTATCTTTTTTCCTGACTATTGCTAGTGGAAAACACCAATCGCTAATACTTTCTTCCATTATTCCCTAATCTTCCGTTTATTTTATTTGGCCTTCTAGCCATGGCTTAAAATTATAAGGTGTTTTATACGATTCCGGTTTGATTGGAGGGCCCTCTGATGATATCTTGTTCATGATTAAGTGAGTTAATCCGTAATCTGCTTTGTGTCTTGCAAAAGTCCATTAGACATCCCAAATAATATTTTCCACCTTAGTTCTTGAGTTTTCCGGTGAATGTTTTGATTCAAATTGTTGCAAAAATCTATTTTTGACATTCCATACTCCTCTTGTGGTTGCAGTTTTAATTAGCATAAATGTTCGTTGAAAGTGAATTGTACGCTAATTTCTTGACTGTTTAGAGATTTTATTTCCGAATTTGAAATCTGTTCTACTGATCCAATTTCTACCTGGTTCAGTTTTTTTTTATTATTACTTAGATTTGATAGTTGTAAGATTATTATACCATTTTCAATTTTTATAACTTGATTTTCCATGAAAATCATCGGGTGTTCTTTAATGATGTACCCCTCTATCACAGCATCATTGGTTTCAGCCGTTCTTTCTTTTTCATTTAATGTAGCTAGAACTTGAGCTGTTGGTCCCCCTTCTAGTGTGATTTTTCCGCTGATTTTTAGGCTAAAATTCAAACCTACACTTTGGCTATTTGTTGCTACGTAAATTTTGCTATTACTTTCATTTGTCTGGTTTATTGTTATTGTATTGAATATGGGCTCCAATAAAATCCCATATTTTCTGATGGCATCTACTCCTAGAATACAAGGAAATGGTAGCTGCTGCATATTATTACTGTTACTGTTATTCTTTATCCCCTGCACTAAATTTTAGTGGACATTCTCCAAAATTGTCAGCTTGTGCCCTGTCACTGATGTTAGGGTATTTTGGCATCGCTACTCGATTTTGACACTAGGAGAAACCTATTAAAAACTTCCTCGAATTAATGATTTAGATGCGCCTGTTTCTAGTAACATGGTAAATTTTGAAAACACTCAATTTTAAAACAACGCAGAATCGGTAGATTATTATTATTTGCATTTGTATCACAACATTCTAAACTATATAGGGGTCTTTGTAAGGAAACAGCTCTGTCGACCCTTACAGGCTGGTTTCTCCGTTTAAATGCCCACTGTTTGGCCAAAAATTTCTGGGATTATCCCAGTTTTCTTCAGCGCTGCTACTTTGACCCTGGGTATTGTTAACCGTTTGCCTTCTAGGCCAGAATTCGGAAATATTGTTAGGTCTTTGCCAATTACTATTTGTTCCTTGTCGTCCTGGATTTAGCTCCCCCTGTATTCTGAATTAGTGTCTTATCTTGTACGTCTGATCCTATTTTCGTAACTTAAGCCAGCAATCTGCTGCATAGTGGTTTGGTTTGCTACAATAATAGCAATAAAATTGTATATTAAATTGTTTGTTTGTTTCCTGGTTATTTCTAAATATTTTTGATCTCTCCTTGTTGGTTCCCCAACTATCTGTCTTTGGTGGGGGAGGGTGCCCATATTTTTTATAGTTATTAGCCGCTAATCTCTCAAGGTCGTGGAATCTGTCAGCTATCTCCCTAGACGGCGACCCTCGGCCTCCGTCGCGCCTTTTTGGTTCACGATTCGGCTCCTCAAAGCTCACCCTTTTTTGTCCCCTTTCATATTTTATACTTTCTTGGGCTCCCGTGTTATTTATTGACATCTGGTCAAACTGTTTCATAGCCTCGTCAATTTTTACCTCTTTTTTCGACTAGTATTATAGCCTGCTCTAAATTTTCAGGTTTCCGTGATAATATTAGTCTTAATAACTTTTTTGGTAACCCTTGGGTAAAAGTATGTAGTTGTGCTTTCTTTATTGTCGCGTCATTTCCGCCTTTTTCTAATTGTAAACACACGGATATACAAATTTTTTCTGCATATTTCCTGATACTAGTTGAGGTATCAAATGTGACTACTTCTGTTCTTAGCCTCTCGGAGATGATTTTCTCTAGGATTCTTGTTTTAAAAGATTCAATTAGAGTACTGATGTCCTTGGGCTCCTTTTCCTTAATTGCCTCAAAATGTTTAAGGGCGCTCCCCTTTAATCTGGCTGCCACGCATTGCTCTTTGACCTTATCCTCAAACGATTCAGTTAGTTCGTCGAAATTTTTAAATTTTTCGATAAACTCACCTACATCTGAATTTCCCGCGTATTCTGGTATAATTTTTGCAATTTCCAGTACTGTTGATAGGGAGGTCGTTTTTTCCTCTGGTAATGCCATTTTATTTCAATCTACTATTTGTATTTAGCCTCCTCGACCCAGATTTTCTAGCGACCACCAGTTGTTGTGACGTGTTCGAGGGGCTAAAAATAGATCGTAGAGAGGTTGTCTAAAATACAATACTTTTATTCATTTAACATATAATATAATCGGATATATTCTGTCTACTGGGACTGGCTGTCCCAAGTAGACTACAAGTCTAAAAAAAACACAATAATATATAAACAGATACTTAGACACTTACAATGATAAGACTAAGTTCCAAAGTATTTCTAAAACAACAGACCAGAGGTCAGTCCGGCATCAAGTTAGTATCAGATTTTTCCTTCCGACAAAATGTATCTTTTATACATTTTTATCAACCATACCTTCCCACGTAATTGCTAGGAAATGGTAATTTCTCAATGCCCCGCTAAAAAGAACTTGGGAGTATATTTTCCTTATCTTAATAAAAGTGGCAATTTAAAACTCCATATTTGCATCTTCTAAATTTTTACTAAATTAATAATTGGCTAAATTAGAAACCTTTACCACACATGTCTATGAAAATATTGGTGAAGTAGGAAGTCTAAGTTCCCCCACAACACTTTCTAAAGTTGTCTCTGACATAGATGACAGCACATTAAAAAAGCAAAAGAGTATCTAGAAAATGAAACGAGTTACACACTGCATCGGAATCGCAGGCTTCGTGGCAAACAATATCGACAAACTAAGGCCTGTTTCCCTCTGCATATAATGCAAACTGATCTTTTAACTCTAGATGCAATTCAACGGCGTCACAATACACCCTACAAATATATTCTAGTGGCAATCAGTGTCATTAGTCTCTATGCATATGCCATTCCATTGCGATCAAAGAGAGGTGTTGAAGTTGCTCATGCTTTAGAAAGCATTCTTGAACAAGATTGCTATAGAAAAATTCAATCGGATCGCGGTAGCGAATTTGTTAATCCTTATATGCAAAAGGTTCTATTGAAATATAGTACAACGCTCTATCATCGTCAGAGTCCGATAAAGGCTGCATTCACTGAACAATTGATAAGAACGATTCGTCTATTAATTTCAAGATATTGCACGCTGAAAAATACTGCTGCTTTTATTCATGATTTAGATAAAATAATGCAAATATAAAACCAACGAACACATCGATCCCTCTCCAATTTTGGTCTTTGGGAATTTCATTGCAGCGAAATCACATTTGATGCTTTTTTAAAGCAAATTATAGGGAAAAAAAAAATGTGACGAAGAAATTCAATGTTGGCGATACTGTTCGAATTACTAGAACCACCAATATTTTTGAAAAGGGGAATTATTTATCGAGCACTGAACTTTTTAAAGTGTCTAAAATCCTAAACCCACGACATATCGGCTGCGAGACACCAAAGATGATGAGATTCTCGGCGGATTTTATGAGTATGAACTACAAAAAGTTAGAAACAGCAGTGAAATTTATCAAGTTGAAAAGATATTAAAGAGTCGTACTCGCAGGGGCAAGAGACAATTGCTTGTTCGTTGGCTAGGATACAATCTGATTTTGATTCTTGGGTTACAGTTGAAGGCATTAACAATGCACAATGATTTCTATGTGACATTCATGTCCAATGTTTCCTATCCTCTCTACAATGATTTGAATAGAACAAGTGATTTTTGGACGAAACTCTCCCCCACAATCAAATTCGACGACGCGTATGAAGTGGCTCTTGTCGACTGTATTCTCAAAAATACATATGACATCCTGAGAAAAGATCGCAAATATGAAATAAAAATTAGATCCTACGATTGGCCGCCATCCCTAGGTGATCAAGAACAAATTCAAAAGATCAATTGGATGAATTATCCATATATTGAATTACCCTACGAATAAAACAAAATCTAATAGAAAAGAAAGAAAAGAAATCTAATAGAAAGAAAGTCTAATAGAAAAGTGGTATTCATTTGTCCGGATATTTAATGTTATGTGGAGACTCTGTGCCCAAGAGTGGTGGGCAATGTAAAGGACCGTTTTAAAGGCTATGCGTTAATTTCTGGGTACGGTCTGGGCAGCTGGTTTTCTAAGCTGTTTCACTCTGCACTACCTATGCCTAGAAAATTTATTGTACCGGTTGCGACAGATTTAGTATCCTCTACAGTATAAGATTGGGGCTCTGGCAAGGATTTAAAAAAAGTGCTTCGGAGAATCCCAGGTCCAGTGCCCGAACCCTTGGCGAGCAATTGAAATCTCATCAGAATGGAAAAGGTTTAAAAAGGTCGAGAAACAGTGCACCACTCATCAGTCTCTACTCAGGTCAGAAACAAAAGACAACACCCCTGTCAAAGAAAAGAAGGAAAAACACGACACATAGAATAAACAGTAGAAGAAGAAGCCCCAGGAAGAGAATTGTTAGGTCGAAACTGGATTTCTTTTCATAGATGGCATATCTACCGCATAAGGATTCCCAATCTTCACTCACTTCATCTTTAAATCTATTCAATGCAGAAAATTTTGATGTGAGTGTAAAACATGGATACTATGAACAATTTTGTCCACAACAACCGCTCTCTGATAATATCCCCTTTCAAATTTATTCCAATGAAGACTACTTCATGGAACTCTGTTCAAGATTTATAGATTTACAAATGAAAGTTTGGAAATTCGACAAAACATTGCCAATTCTTGCGGATGGAATATTCTATGAAAATCGTATGTTATATAATTTATTTCGTCAAATCAGTGTCTACATAAATGGCACACTGGTGAGAACAAGCAACAATCTCTCAAATTATACAAGCTATATGCAGTTCATTTTGATGACACCCAATTCAATTGAGAGGTACCTCCAATGGATATGAATATATTACTAATACTGATAGTACAGGTGCACTTAAAAATGCTACAACTAGTGAATTAAATCTAGTTGGAAAAATATATCATGAAATATTTAATATACCACAATGGCTACCACCCCAATATTAAAGTGGATATAAAATTGACACTTGTTCCATCCAATTTCATTTTACGAAAAGAACTTCCTGCCAATCCAGATGTAAATCTCTCCCTCATCTCGGCAATGCTACGTGTACGAAAGCAGCAGGTCATGAGTTCTGTTGCTTTGGCAGTGGAAAAACTGAGAGCTTGTGGAAATAATATTAAACTACTTTTTCCTCATACAATCACCAATAAACGTCATATTGCCACAGGCTCAAGCACCTTCACCGGCTCATCCTTTATCGAAATTCCGTCAAAATTAGCATTGGCATTTGTAAAAAGCGCTAGTGCAATAGGATCGTGGACTGGTTGCCCACATAAATTTGAAATGTTTGGGCTTTCATCTCTTGTCTGCAAAGTAAATGTAATCCCACTCTACAATCTATCCTTTGATAAATCCTACAGGACATTGTTTGAGTTGACAAGACAGACCCTATATCATGATTCACAACTATTTGAAAATGGTATAACCTAAGAAATGTTCGCTAAAACAAATAGTATCATTTTACTAGACTTGTCCCGCAACCAGGATATGAGTATAGTACGAACGGGGAGTGTGCGTTTAGAGTGTACATTTGCCAACCCATTAGGCTGTGAGTATTGCACTAATCTCGCTAAATCAATTTGAAACCTATTGGGAAATCACTCCCAAAGGCAGTCTTCTACTAGACCTTGCACGATAAACACAAATTAAATAATCAATGTATTTAATATAGACCCCTATATGTCCAAATACAGATCCTATTGTCTGCCCTCGGACCTTCTTGAAAAAATTCAAGGTGCGAACAATATCCTTAATCATTGTTAATAGCAGTCCGTCGACTGTGAATACTGGCGATTGGTTGTGCATCTTTCAAACAATGAAGACGATTGAATTTTTTTATCCTCTCGGTCTACCCTATACATTCTACACTCCACACATCAGCAACTATATTGAGAGCAGTTGGAAAAATATTATTCAAAATCGGAAGAGAGTGCAGGTTCTGACGACTAATAGCTGTGGTTTCCATGCGCTACTATATTTCATGTTCAGATATCGCGGCTATACTTACAAGCAGTTTCTCAACATTTCTGTAGAAAATCCATGTCTGAACGAATTTATGGTGGAAAATATCCTATCAGACCTGTATAATAATGGTTTTAGTGCCCTACGAGTAAAGTGATTAAAAAATGTATGTGAATTTGTTCGTTAACAAATAACAAATAGGCACAGCAATGTCTTTATTCTTCACTGTAGATCTCTTCTTCGGTGTATAGGTAACAGTCGAGAATCACTAATGCTGGTAGATCATTTTAATTCACTGTATATTGATCTTAGTTGGCTGCAAAGTCAGGGTCACATTTTCTACAGTATAATGTAACTTCACTCTTGTCGTATCTCTTTGTATAGTCAATCATACTATTTGCATTCATATTGTGGAATTCACGTGTTTCAATCGGTCTATTTGAAGCAATATCACATACAGTGTTTTCAAATGGTGAATCACATTGGGTAACTGCCAAATAAAAATCACTAGGTTTATTGTCACAACATGCAGAGTGGTCACAACGATGACTTAGAAACCAAATCGTCTTTTTACCCCAACAATTGAATCGTAGACCTGATTCTTCCTCCCAAAATAATTTAAATCCGCGACGATACCAATGTCCTAGAAATAAACTAAAATCACGTTTGGGGTTCTTTCCAATCATACCGGGATAAGTATTCTCCCACTGATCACATTTGTCATAGTGGCCATTGGAGCATAGATGTCCTCTAGGGTGAGAGTCACAAATGTCTTCAAGACATGAATTACAGCCTTTAATTTGTACAGCATATTCTCTATGTACTTTACAGGTATTGCATAATTTGCACTTTTCATTATACTCATCAATAATTGTACAATGCTCACATGATGACCAACTGCCAAAAGTGTACATGCATAGTGGACATGTATAGAACATTTTTGGTTTTCGTTGTCTACTCTCTCACAGCTAAAAAGAAACTGATCCACGTTCGATAAATTCAGAAGGGAATGGGATAGGAGTAACACTGTGACGTTACATAACCTCTTTCGAAGGGGGAGCCACCTACATAGAATATATGGCAATGTTTTCAAAAGTATATCCACGATATTATTCTGCTTCGTTTCAATTAATATATCAGTAAATTGAGTAAAAGCATTTGAGTCACGTCGTAAAAGCTTCATAAAATATGAGTCCAATGGGGGAGAATCACTTTTCATTATTTTGCAAGTGTCCCCAGTGACAATATTCTCCGTTGAAGGGATAACTCGAGAATATCGTCATCCAGAGTCAAATGTTTTTCCATAATCACAAGATTCGACCTAATTCTCTCTTTCTCCAATTTATTCATTTTTCAATCCTATCACTCTCACTGCTGACTCTAGACTAACCACCATTCGTTCTACTTCAAGAATATTCGATAACCCCATAAAAATCTAACATAAAGAAAAGGGTGACATTTTCGATTTCGAAACAATTTTATTGAGCGTGTTTAATTACAAAAATAATATATATTACACATGTACAGATAGCGATATAATTTATTGTCCTTTATATGCTTCACTATTGCATTTAAAGCACTTTGAAGTCTATTCACATGCACTATATGAACTTTTGCAGCGAAGCAGAATTGATCCTCCATTTTAAATTTGCTCAAAGATAACACATATCTTGTGTATACTTCATCCCATTCAAGACAAAGCCGTGATCCACTCGTGATTTCCACCGCAATGTTTGGTTGCTTTTTTATCACCGCTACCAACTCCAGCTGCCAAATTCTAATGGTGTAAACATGCTACTCATTATTGTAAATATATCTTAATGAGTAGAGTCAAACGGCTCACACTTCTTTAATTTTACTCTAACACTAATAGTAACTATAGCAAAAATCCTTCCTTATATTCACTGCGATCTTGTTCCGTTAGTGTTTCCGACTCCCTTATTGGCCTGGAAAGAGACACATGATCTGGTTCCCGTTGGACACGCTCTTATCTGACAATGATTTAAACTTCTGTCTGTATTCATTAGGCATAGAAAAATCAAACAAGTTGACCAACAAGCAGAACAGAACTATGAAACAACATCAAATCACATAGCCATCAAACAATATAACCATCAAACCATATAACCATCAACAAACAGAACAGAACTATGAAACAACATCAAACCACATAACCAACAAACAATATAACCATCAAACCATATAACCATCAACAGACATAACAGAACTAAGAAACAAAATCAAACCATATAGCCATCAAACAATATAACCATCAAACCATATAACCAACAAACAATATAACCATCAAACACGCTCTTATCTGGCAATGCTGTAAACCCCCGTCTGTATTCTAAGTCTCTGATTGGCCTAGAAAGAGACATGTGATCTTGTACCGTTAGACTCAATTATAGATGGCAGCATACGGTCCCCGTAGCGGTAATGCCTGGCTCCCTACTCTCCTCCACCCCCATGCCCCTGAGATGTATGCTAGGATTTGTTTTTTCTTTAATAGATGGTCTTTTGCATATATTAGGATAAGCCTCATTTCATGTTTTATTTTTTGTTTGTCGTGTTTTTTAACTGCTTTTTTCTATGTTTTGGATTTTCCGTTTGCATAGTCTTCTCTCAAAATGCCGTATTTGTGTTAAGGGCTCTTAGAAATACCTCTTAAAATGCTTTAAATCTGTCTCTAAAATCACTCCCCCCCCTGCTCCCTGGGTTGCATTCTAGGATGTGTTTTTCTATATTAGATGGATTTCTTACATATATTTCTTACATATATTACATATATTACATATATTTTCAGCCTTTATTTTTTGTTTGTCGTGTTTTTTAACTGCCCTTTTTTATGTTTTTAATAGTGTTTGTAAATTTGTTTGAAATAATAAAACCTTTATAAAAAGTCTGTGTTTTTAAGATTTATTGTTTTGGACTATCAATGTGATTATACAATTAAAGCACTCCTTATTCTGTATCGCTAGTAAATAAAAAAAACAAGTTTTTTTAACTGAAAGTAAGGAACGACGTTGAAACTTAAAACGAACAGAAATTATTCCGTATATGAAAGGGGCTGTCCCCTCCGCTACGCCTCGCTCTTTACGCTAAAGTTTTTCATATTTAAAAAAAATAGAGTTGTGAGAAACTTTAGAGTAAAGAGCGAGGCGTTGAGGGGACAGCCCTTCATATACGGAATAATTCTGTTCGTTTTAAGTTTCAACGTCGTTCCTTACTTTCAGTTAAAAAAACTTGCTTTTTTTAATTAATTTTTGAACGTTTTTGAATTAATGCAGGTTTTGACTTTGGCTCACCGTACATGAATAGTTCAAACAAAATTTGAATATTAATTTTACTTTTATTTGGTTTAATGGCTTTCTCGAAACTGGTTTAATTTTATTTAAGAACGTTTTTTATTAGTAATAAATATACGTAACTTACGAATTAACTTACGTAACGAACTTCTATATTCATATATTTTTTAATACGTATATTAGAGGGTTCGCCCTCTAGTCGATACCTTGCTCTTTAAGCTAAAGTTCGAATTGTGTTCCAATTCTTTAAAAATTACCCTTAATCACAAATTACCCTAAATGCCGTTAATTAGAATAAATAGCTCTTATGAAAGTACTAAAAATCTTTGGCTTAAAGAGCGAGGTATTGACTAGGGAGTGAAACTAATCATATACGTAAAGTTTTCTATCTTTTTAAGTTTTGATTTTGCTCATTACTTTCAGTTGAAAAACTTGTTTTTTTTATCTATAATTTCTGATCTTTTTTTAAATAATGCTGGGAAATCCGGCGCCCCCTTCATAGCAATGTCCCTTCTTCCATGAAAACTTCCTTCGTGGAAAGATCCTCCCACATAACCCCCGACTCCCCCCCCCCACTACTAGAGAAATCCCCCCTGAAAACGTCTGTATACTTCCCAATAACTTATACTATATATTAACATTGAATAAAGTTCATAATTTTCTGCTCTCCCCCCGGGGTCTTCGGGGGATTAAGTCATCCTAAAAGACATAGTTATCATATTTTCGACCATTGCTGAACAAAATGGCTATCTCAAAATTTTGATCGAGTGACTTTGGGAAAAAAATGGGTGTGAGTTGCCTAGTTGCCCTCCATTTTTTTGGTCACTTAAAAAGGGCAATAGAACTTTTAATTTCCGTTCCAATGAGCCCTCCCATGATATTCTAGAACAACTGGGTCGATACGACCACCCCTGGGAAAAAAACTAATAAACACGCATCCGTGATCTTTCTTCTGGCAAAAAATGCAAAATTCCACATTTTTGTAGATAGGAGCTTAAAACCTCTGCAGTAGGGTTCTCTGATACGCTGAATCTGATGGTGTGATTTTTATTAAGGTTCTATGATTTTTATGGGGTGTTTCCCCCTTTTTTGAAAATCAGTCAAATTTTCTCAAGCGTTTAACTTTTGAGGGGTAGGATTAAACTTGCTGAGACTTATATATTTGAAATTAGCATTAAAATCTGATTCTTTTGATGTATCTACTGGTATCAAATTCTGTTTTCTAGAGTTTCGGTTACAATTGAGCCGGGTCGCTCCTTACTTACAGTTCGTTACCACGAACTGTTTGATTACTATCTTGAGAGCAAATGTCTCCGGGAGCTTGTCAAATTTGGGGCAGTAACACACAGTTCTGGCGAGTGCTAATAATGGGGAATCTCAGGTGCCGTGCAGTAGGTTAATTTTAGAATATACTGAGAAGGACAAAATATTAGGAATGGGTTGTTAGTCCTCTCGGTTAAGGCACAAATCCGTTGGATGGGAATGACCTTTCGAGTCCTGGCGGGGTCAATGAATCAACTAAAGTAAGAAAGAAAACATATGTTGAGAGGTTCGGGTGAAAAATGAGGTGTCAAAATGGGTATTGTGAGACAGTGATGTATACCGACATTGTGTAAGAGGCGCTGGCCTTACATAAAGTGTGTGCCACCTTTACGCAAGGTGTGAGCTGTCTCCGGGTATCATAACTGGGGATTCCCTTAAGGGTTCCTGTCGCAAGGTTACATAAAATTGCGTCAAGCATATTAGACCTGTCCGTTTGAATCGGGCTAAGTCGTGTGACGTCATTGGAGTCCAGAGTCGCTTGTCATGGGTGGGTGTCTATACATCTATATGGGGAAAACAATATGGCTTCTACCACCTGCGGAGGGATGTTTAGACAAGATTTTCCAATAAAATGGCCGTCTAGACATGTATAGGGGGAAAACAACATGGCTTCTATTACCTGGAAGGCATGTTTAGACAAGATGTTCCTATAAAATGGGCGTCTAGGGTTTTTAATAGAAAAGCATTATGGGGCAAATAAAACAGGGGGTGATATTGGCTAGTTACTCCATTTATTATCAAACGTATTTAAACCAACAATGATATCAACAATCATAACCAAAAACCAGCATAACCAACCAACATGACCAACAAACATAACCAACAATCATAACGAACAAACATGGTCAACAATCAACAAACATAACCAGCAACCATCATAACCAACAAACATACCACATAACCAACAACCATCAAACATAACCAACACTTATCCAGCATACATAACTAACAACCAACAAATATAACCAACAAACATGACCAAAATCCAACAATCAACATCCGATGTTAGTTTCCCTATGTTAATCTGCTATGTTTGTCGTAAAAGTAATCATGGCCCTACTACTTATGCTATATTATTATTATATTAGTATTATGATTATTATTATGCTTATTATTGTTATTTTAATTATTATAATTATTACTATTATTATTATTATTTTATTATTATTATTATTACATCACGTTATTTTTCTCTACAAACCAAATTAGTCGATAATATATCAATTCCACTGTTACTTTTCCCAGTACATGAGTAATCACAATAGGCATGAGTAATCGTCATAGGTCATGATGCAGGGTCTATATTCCTCCCCTATATTCTTTAAAATATACGGGACGCCATTCTTGTCCCCCTCGCACTTGACGCTCCTGCTGCTGGCATGTCAAAATTAAAAACTATGAACCCTTGATCCATGAATTTGTGAATGTCTCTAAAATTTAATTGTTAAATAAAACTGAAAAAGTGACAGCCCTTTGCCTGACTCTTCTTAGACAGAAGGAGGAGGTTTCTTAGAAGGAGGTTTATTTTTATAAAATAAACCTCTATCTTTTATTTTATAACCTCCTTCAATATTATTAATATTTGTATTTTTAATAATATTTTTATTTTATTCAATATTTTTATTTCATGAACCTCCTTCAATATTTCTCAGTAAATATTGAGCAGTCCATATGCCCTTTTTTATGCTCTTTCCGAACATAATATTCCCTTTTTTCGCAAATTCAATTTTAAATTCTTTACGGACCCTCAAAAATGATACCTTTTTCTCTTATTTTAAGTACGGCTTATAAGCCTCTGTTAGCGTCACTCTTATTTAAACTGATTTACCTGTAAATTAAACCAACTATGATGCAATCGAGACCCAGAAAATGCATGGAAAATTTTTGTAATATGGGCTATACATTTCGGTAAGGTTAGAAAGATTAGATTAAGTTAGATTAAAATTGAATTTGCTTGAAAAGTGATTATTATATTAAGAAAGAGATTTTTTATCGATGTAGGGTATATCTTATCACAGCAACTTGTGATCTTAGCCTTGGTGTGATGTACCACCGAATGAACTCTGTCCAGTTCATTCGTTGTGAAAGGAAGGGTAACAACTCTGAAACTGGGCGAGGTTGGTATATGGGCGGGTGGCTGTTAGGTTGGTGATGCTATTATTATTGGATACAAGCTTTATTTTAAATTGAAGACTTATTCTCCTTTTCTTCACAACTTTTTTAACTGCGAAAAAACAACACGCTTCGCTATTTCAACTCTTCGCTATAAACAACGCAATGAAAAGGCTTCGCTATTTCATTTTTTGGATCTTCACTGAGTTTATCTTTACTAGTAATTTTTAAACTGTGAAAAAAAAAACAAAAAAAAAAACACACCATGGGGATCCTCGTGAATTTCTACGGTTATTGCGATGAAAATTTTAGGGAATGTTGAGGGAAATTTTGCACTAAATCAAAAGATACTAGGTGCATCTAAGCTGTCAAGAAGGAATATCAGGGTGTACAAGGCCTTGCCCAGGATTTATTTCGGGAGGGGGGGGGGTACTCAAAGATTTTTTTCGGGGGGAGGTACACAAAAAACCTCAAAAAAGACATAAAGAATTTGTTTATATCCATTTTTGTTACGTTTTTACGAGTCAGACAAATATTTCGGGGGGGGGGGCAAACCCCCACCCCCCCCCGGTGTAGGGCCTTGGGGGTGTATCGATGTTGACCTCAAGAACGGCATCGGGTATCAAGTTGAAACTTTGATGGAATGCTAAGGGTGATGTTCAACAAATCAAAATATACCATATGCATCCACATTGTCAAACTGGCATATTTTCAATATTTCAAGAACCGTTAGGTAAGGGTGCGAAGATAAAACATTCAGAGATTATTGAACGGATGTAGAACTGAAATGCACCCCTTTTTTCAATGGACGTAGCTGCAATACCTCTGGAACGGCTAAAATTATTAAGTTAGAACTTTCAGGAACTACCGACTAGGATGTTGAACTAATCTAAAAACACTATTGGCATCCTGGTTGTCAAAATGGCATGTCTGATATATCCCAGGGATAAACAAAAGTTCAAATAGGGATATAATTTTTTAATAGACAATGATAAATTTCACGAAACATGCTAGCTATTTCGGTGACATATGCAGTGACCGTCATCAGTAGTAATATTAAACTAAAACAATTAGAAACAATAATTTATATACAAAATTAAATAGCCACATATTGTTTAATAATATTATTCTTTCCAAAGCAAAAACGGAAGCGAGTCTCTTTGACCTTCTTGGATCCGGTTCGTTAACATGAATTGAACTAACACTTGGACACAGGTTAATGGCATTAGGTGAGTTGAACTTTATTCTACCTGAATTTAATAAATTATCGTAAATAGAGGTAAAACCAAATTCACCCGTGTCTCTATTTAAAGTCACATTCTTGAATAAAATTTTCTTAATTTCGCGAAAATTTTGCTTTAAACCCCGGTTCCTAGAAAATAAAGAGACCTTACTGAACAAAACAAAATGATCTGGGAAATCAAAAATATGTTCCGAAAGGGCTGAAGTGAAATCTTCAGGCTTGGAATTTTGCTTTAAAGCCGATGAAATAGAATATTGATGCTGTAGTAATCGTATTTCCAAATTCGGGTTAGTACGTCCCACATATGAGCTTCCACAAGTACATGGGATCTGACAGCCTCCATTTTGCTGCCCCAATGAAGTTAGATCATTTCTAGGATTTAGAAAAATGCCAATATATTACTACTCTTTAAAGCTACCTTTATACCATTACTCTGTAAAATTCTTTTTAGTTTTTCACTTAGTCTGGGGCCATATGGTAAGGAATAAAACACATCCTTCTCCTGAGTTATCTCCAAGAGTTCTTTAGAAATCTCTAAAAACTGTTTTCTTCTTTTTGAAAAAGTCTGGTTAATTAACCACTCTGGATAAATGTTACTTATTAGTATTTTTCTTAGAAAAGACAACTCTTCCTACAAAAAATTCGGAGAGCAAATACTAAAGATTCGGTCAGTTAAAGAAATGATCAAATCAATTTTTACTTGGCGAGCGTGACAAGAGCTAAACGACAAAAACCTGTTATTATTAGTTGGTTTTCTGTAAATTTTAAAATCCAGACTATTTTCATTTTTTAAAAGAACATCAAGAAAAAGAAGTTTCCTATCCCCTTCTAATTCAACAGTAAACTTTAAATCACCCCCCAAACAATTAAGATGTTCCAAAAATCCTTTTAATTCAACCCCCCCTCCATAATTCCACACTGAAATTATGTCATTCATATACCAGCCCCAAAAATTATGTTTTAAAACATATAAATCAAACGCAATTGTTTCAACATTTTCCATAAAATTTAAATAATAATGGACTTAAAGGGGCCCCCATAGGTAAACCATTTACTTGTTCGAAAAATTCCCCTTGTTTGGTTCTAATATAGATGAACAAATAAATTTTAATACAGCTGAAAATTAAGTCAAAACTTCAAATTAAAATTAAAACGAGCGAAAATTACTATAAACAGTAGTTTGGCTACTGCCCCATTCCAAAACCGCAATAGTCGTAAAACCTATTGCATCATCTATGT
This sequence comes from Artemia sp. Qi Xiang Cuo, assembly GCF_049724085.1. Classification (NCBI taxonomy): domain Eukaryota; kingdom Metazoa; phylum Arthropoda; class Branchiopoda; order Anostraca; family Artemiidae; genus Artemia; species Artemia sp. Qi Xiang Cuo. Next base: position 84,548,856 of record NC_142796.1, on the reverse strand, counting down.
TTTGTTGATAACTATATGTATTTTGAAAAGTGTACTTTAGTTTTCCAAACTGCTCGTTTTGGGTCTAATTTAATTATTAATAGTGATTCATGGTCGTTTTCCACTGGAAACATTATTTGACTTTATTTCTACTTATCTTTTGTTTGATTGGCTCTTTTGCAATTCTTCGAAAAAACTTCTTTTGTGGGGAAAATCTTTTAAAAAGAATTAGCCTAAAAGAGGACGCACAAATATATTATAATATATTATGATATTGGTGAGAATTTCCAGGATTTGAAAATATATATATCAATATATACTGAATTGATTGTACATATATCATTGTTTGGTTATACATTTCAAATATCATTAAATGCTAAATATTCAGTTTATTTTCAGTTCTTTCCAGTCATCTTGACTATTATAGTGATTTCTTTTACTTTTGTTTGTCGATGTTGTCGATGTATTGTGGTTTTGGAATGGAGCAGTAGCCGAACTACTGTTTATAGTAATTTTCATTCGTTTTAAATTTAATTTGAAGCTTTAACTTAATTTTTAGTCGTCTTAAGATTTATTTATTCATCTATATCAGAATTTGTTATCTTTTTGTCGTACATTACCATTAATTTTAGCTTATGTTCGTTTTGGATTTTATTTATTCTTTGATAGGAATTTCTGGTCGTTTGAAGTTTGACTTATTATAAAACTTACTTCTTTTTAATCTTAAGTTTAATGTGGCTCCTTATTTTGATCTGAAAAACTTCTATTTTGGATTTTATTTTTAATTATTGCTATAAATAGCGAAGTCGAATTTATTGAGCAGAAACTGCCACAAATAGGAGTAGGGGTATTACCCAGGTGCCTTCTAAAGACCAGAATACAATTTGCATTTTAGTGAAAACGATGTTTATTTCAAGCTATTTGTTTTTATTTCTTATAACATAAAAAAAAACTATCGTAATAACTAAGATTGCTGAAAAGACCAAATGAAAATGGATTGACGTTTTAATATATACTGATATTCATTCCTGAAAGTCTCAAAAATTTTGCCTTTATTAGAATCATAAAAGAACGTGCAAAACGTATTTTGTTTTCATCAAAGTGCAAATTACGTTGTGTTCTGTAGAAGGCACAGGAGGCATTAGCTCTTCTCTTATGTGTGGTAGTTTCTGTTCTATTTAAGCTCGACTCGACTATTTATAATAATTTCTCCTCGTTTTGGGTCTAATTTATTTATTAATAGTGATTTATGGTCGTTTCCACTTGAAACATTATTTGACTTTATTTCTGCTTATCTTTGGTTTAATGTGGTTTTTCTTTTAAAAAGAATTAACCTAAAAGAGGAAACAAAAATATATCATAATATATTATTATGATATCTATGTTATTATTTATATTATTATACATGAAATATATTATTAAGAAATATATAATTAGCCTTGCGAGGAACTATTCCACCAAAAAGCGGGTAATTACCCAAGTTGGAATGTATTGTTTATTTTGTTCTGTTTAGAGATGTATAATCAATATTTTAGAAATATTTATTTTTAAAAGTTTATCGCAAGCTGAATTAGAACCAAATTCGCTTCTTATATCAAGAAAATAAGCAGAAACAATAAACAAACTAGCTAACAAACTAACTTTAACTAAACTATAATTTTTAACTCAACTTTAACTGAATATTTAACTAAAGCTAACTTTATAAACTAACTAAAAATAAATTTGTCATAGATAAATGATAAGCATAAAAATTTCAGGAATTTAGTCAAATATAGGACTCAAATAGAATGTCCACAAATTATAAAAAAAATTTACGCAATGAACGGCAGAAAGAGGGTGAAAAAAGAAATAGGGGAAGAAGGAGGGGGATAAGGCTCTTTTGTGTTTTGTTAGGGAGAAAGATAAAATTTTATTTGGGTGAAAATAGGGATTCTTCTTTAAGCTAAACAAGAGAGGTGACTATAAAAGGGGAAAACGACCAGGGAAAAGCGAATTTGCCCCTGGGCTATACAGACCACTATTGACAAAACTACTTGTTACTACAACTGCTGGTACTTTTCTGTTATAGCGACCTCACTAAAGAATTACGCTGTGTAAAACTCGAGAACAAACTTAGAATCGGTTTTTCATCCGATTCCAGGAGAAAATTAGCTTGCGCTCAGTGAAAAATAAGTGGCGGGTGACAGAATACATTAGACTTGTAAAATTTCGGCTATATATTAGCTCATTAGGGGGGGGGGGGGGTAAAGTATTTTGACCACATGAAGTCAGAAAACAGTTCTTACTTGATAAAATGCAGAATAATTGTAGGTAACACATTTTGCATGCAGACCCGCTATAATTTACCCCCCCCCCCCAAATTTGTAAATATATAGCCCAAATTTGTTTATGAACTATTACATTTTCATTATGTTTTGGTATATTTCATTAGGATTAACCTAACTTCACTTCTTGAGTGGGGTTACTATAACAGAAAAGAACCCAACTGCTAACAAATCACTCCAGCACCAATCCACCTCAGGCTGACACAGCTACATATGCTCCAGCTCCCCACCAATCGATTCAAGTCTGCAGTCCCTACCCCTCACGTGTAGTTCAAATTCCTTTAAAATTGTTTCTTATGAACTATTCCAGTACCAGTCGAGGACGACCTATTTTTCGTTTACCCCAAATGGACGGCTAAAAAGTACAATATTTGACAATCAGTCATCCTTCGTGCATAAAACGTAGTCTACCTATCTTAGCCTTTCTTTCATTACTAGAAGGTGGAATCGAGCCACTTTTTTCATACAGTTTACTATTTAATGTGCAGTCACAAGGAGTACGGGGAACTTACAAGAGTGGAAACTTGTACTAGTGTCGACAGAAAAACTATCAACGCCATCTAGCATGTTGTGACATTTGCCATTTTTCAAGCTTTGTAATGATTTTTCTGCAGGTACTGAGATCAAATTCTTATTAATATTCTAGTTTTACCAATTCCACTAATTAAATTAATTATTCTCATTATTACACTGATTAAAAAAACAATTGTCACCAAATGCTATAAATCACCCATACTTTATGTACGGTCAGTTAAACGAGCAACAAAGCTAACCTTAACAGGTCTGTAGGATTGACTGTAACTGTTGAGTCAATTGTACCCAATTTACGAGCTTAGTTTTTGCTACCAGGCAAAATTATTCTTAATAAAATAACTCACCACCCCTTCAAAAACTAAAGCGTCCTTTGCAGTTTCTCAAAAACAAAAATATATGGAGCATTTTCTTTTTTTTAATGAAACATGTAACAAGTTCAAAATGCAGCCTAAACTTTAAGGACAAAATTAATCTTCGATATTTTACTTAGTTTTAATTGTCAGATATGGCCCTTATTTTATTAGTGTTTTCTCTTTCTCGATCAATTCCTTAAAGCCTCCCAAAGGCTAGTGCGTCTTTCGTCTTTGGTCAAAATTATTCTTAATAAAATAACTCACCACCCCTTCAAAAACTAAAGCGTCCTTTGCAGTTTCTCAAAAACAAAAATATATGGAGCATTTTCTTTTTTTTTAATGAAACATGTAACAAGTTCAAAATGCAGCCTAAACTTTAAGGACAAAATTAATCTTCGATATTTTACTTTAATTTTAATTGTCAGATATAGCCCTTATTTTATTAGTGTTTTCTCTTTCTCGATCAATTCCTTAAAGCCTCCCAAAGGCTAGTGCGTCTTTGGTGCTATATTCAAACAATTTTTTTTTTTTTTACAGTTTTCTAGTGAAAGGACGAAAACTCAAAATGACGAAAATTGGGATCCCGGGATCCAGTTAATCCTTTGAATCAGAGTTGGTATTGGAATAAAGAAATATTTTACCAATTCTGAAGACGGCTCAACCTATCATTCACTACTTGGACTTTCGGCTAGTCTCTGATTGCCGAAAGTACGTCTTTGGTGCTATTTTCAACAAAATGTTTTTTTTTTGTTTTTTTTTTACAGTTACAACTCAAAATGACAAAAATTAGGATCCCGGGATCCATTCAATCCTTTGAACCAGAATTGATATCGGAATCAAGAAATATTTTACCAATTCTGAAGACAGCTCAACCTATGATTCACTACTTGGACTTTCGGCAAATCTCTGATTGCCGAAAGTACGTCTTTGGTGCTATATTCAAACAAGATGTTTTTTGTTTTTTTACAGTTTTCTAGGGAAAGGACGAAAACTCAAAATGACGAAAATTGGGATCCAGTCAATCCATTGAACCAGAATTGGTATTGGAATCAATAAATTTTTTTACCAATTCTGAAGACGGTTCAACCTATGATTCACAAATTGGACTTTCAACAAGTCTCTGATTGAACATAAGCTAACTTATGTTTCTCTTATAACGGCCAACAATTCCTACTTTTCTATAGGCACCTTGCAAAGTTTGAATCCAGTTTTAATCTAGACTAATGAATGGGTCTCAAAGTGTGATTTGAGCCCGCACTTTATGTCAAAGGGCTAAAACGATCGCTAATATATGATAATACTACTACGACACTTGATACTACTAATACCCTTGATACTATTTTGATTGACATTCTTTATTGACACTACCACGATATTTGATGCTACTACTATTTGATTCAATACGCTCTTTATTGATATTACAAACCACTCAAGGAAAAACACTCAATCAAAAAGAAGTTCTATATATTTGAAAAAAGAAACTACAAATCATATAAATATGCAGTTTGAAAGCATTTTTGCTAAAGTTGGCAGAAAATTTGACATTAAAAGAAATCTAGTAGACACTGTATCCTAGACAAATATTTACAATCTAATTTAAACTGAATGAAATAAGATTTAACTATGAGGTCATATTTTTGACTGGTTAAAATTAACCAGGAATGTTACTTCACATCTAGGAACTATCCGTAAAACAATAAATATTGACTATGTCTAGCTAAGGAAGAAGAACAAGAAGAGAATAGTGGCATAGCCACAGTTATAGTGGCATTAGCCACAGGCATAGCCACAGTTTAATGATGCGGGGATGGGGGATCATATCTCTCCTAGCCAGCAGTAAGGATGTATCTAGAATTTAGTTCTTGGGTGGGAGGGGGGTTACAAAAATCTTTATAAAGCGCATAAAAATGCGTTTTTATGCGTTTATAAACGCATTATGTATTTTGTTACTTTTTTACGAGTCGAACAAAAATTTCGAGGGGGGGGGGGGTAAACCCAGTAAGGCCTCCCTCCTTGGATACGGCCTTACCTAGAAGTACAAAAACTTATTTACAAGATGCATTTATAATTTCTACTTAGAGCCATTTTCCTTAGTTGCCCCCCCCCCCATAAGAAATGAACTAATAAATTATTATAGCATATATCAATTGACAGGTTTAAAAAGACTGACCATACTGCTCATATAAATACAAGTAAATAAAACAACAGAAGTAATAAATTTAAATAATAAAATAACGAAATAATAATTAGACAGAGTAAAAAACAAATTTAATAAAAAAACAGCCGTATTAGCAGTACATACATTTCCATTAGGAAATATATACCATATTAGGAGTTGGAGGAATTTCCAAAGTAAAAAATAAATTTAATAAAAATAATCATACTAGCAGTACATACTAGGTCAAAGCTATGAGAGAATCTAGAGTAGGAGACAGGATACGAGGTCACAATTAATGTTTTCCACAAGTTATTCGAAAAAAAAAATAAGAGTATTATATAAATTAATGAGTACCCTATCCTATTATATATATTAATTTAAGTACCCTTTCTTAATAAATAGGGAAAGTCTTTGCATAGTTTTCTGTTCTCCAAGTAATTGACCAAACAACAATCATTAAAGTTTTTTTTTCGTTTTTTTTTTTACTTTTAGAAACTGATTATTCTGAAAGCACAGCAGAACTGTGATGAATAAGAGAGAGCCGGGATAGAAAAAGAAGAAACTCTTGCATCGTTGCTCCTGGATGTGGGGCAGGTAGAGGAAACATTTTCAAGTAGTTATTTTTTTTTGTTAAATTTTGAACGAAGTTAGTTTTTGAACTAAGTCTGGTGGTGAACCGGCTTGCTCCGTGTCAATACAGCTTTACTTTTCTAATACACCTTTACGTTTCTTAACGACAAGATCGACTAGGGTCTTCTATCTCTTATTTATTTCCCATAATATCTTACCCACGCCACGTAGAGGATTAATACTTAATTACGAGAGGTGTATTGATTAGAAGAAATAGACAGAAGATTGACGAAAATTAATCAGTAACTAGCAATTTTGGGATGTAACTACTTGTAAAATTAACCTTTGGGCAATCTTTGAATAATTAAGTTCTAAGCATAGTATAAATGTATGAGCAAATTAGAAATATGAGATTAAGTATACAATATATATTTAAATTATGTATACGTGTGCATTATGCATGTATACTATATATACCATATGTTAAATTATTAATATTTAAATTATGTTTTTATTAGCTGTTTTATTATTTATTTAATCTTGTTATTTTCTAGTGTATTTTTGCCACCCCCTCGGACAAGGTTTTCACTTCTTGGGGTGGCTGTTAATACTAAGGTTGTTTTTTTTGTATAATAAATATCTCTCTCTTATACACACACACACATATATATATATATATATATATATATATATATATATATATATATATATATATATATATATATATATATATATATATATATATATATATATATATATATATAAGTATTTATAGGTAATACAAGGTTGTTTAGAGTAAGTAAGTTTCACAGAAAGATGACAAATTTTATAGTTAGTTAATTATATTTATTTTATTAATTTAATTATTATATTAATAAAACTTTATGATTAGTCAATTATAATTAGTTTAAAAAGAATATCCTACTTTGAACCACCGCTGGGGAATAAGTTGAAACTTTCCAGTTTTATTTTAGGTGATGGGGCAAACTTTTTTCTGCTCAAATCTCGCAAAACGCAATATGATTTTCCTTTTTATAAAACCGCCCAACTCTTTGGCTAGTAACTTATAATGCAACGCAGCATGCGCAAATTTAGATCAAAGGAATGGGTAATTTATAAGACTGGAAAATAGCACAGGTGTCGACAAAAAAAAATCACCATCGCCATCTAGTCTTTGTACATTTTTAAAACTTCGGAAACGTGGATTTCAGAAACTGAGATCAGACACTTATTGTTACACTAGTGTTACCAACAGGAGCGAATCTCCAGCATTTTTATTGGGGGGGGGGCAAGAAGGTTCCATATCTGGATCGCCAAAGGGCATGGGATGTATATTTTTTCTCCATATTATTGGGGGATGGGGGGGGGGCAACTGTCACCCCCAAACGACGCCCCTGGTTACCAATTACACAAATTTTACCTTATCATTACATTAAAAAGCGTTAAGAAACAGCAAACGCTAGAGGACGCTGGTTTTCGGCACTAACGCCAGTTTTCACCCAAGTACGGTTACCACAATCTTTGATTTATATACATAAAGACAACAGAACTTAAAATACGTCAAGAGTATAAAATTAAATATTTCCTAATAAATTATAGCTCAACATAATAATTACATCCTATCATTTATAAATCTTTTTTTTCAAGGTACTACTGTCTTAAAAACAAAACTTCAATTAACTTTTAAATCGACAAAGCTTTTATAAATGTTTAAATTGATACCGCATACATATCTATGACATTTGAAAACATCTCAAAAGCAAATACATCACACTATAAGGTCCACATGGCACTTAGAAACACATTAAAAGCAGATAAACTGAATACACTATAAAGAAACAAGTGAAAATACACAGAATCAAGAAGCATTATACAATAAATACATACTGTTACATTACAAATACAAATTTCTTCTTGAGCAAATCACTTATTAGTCTGATCAATTTCAACATTGGCAGAAACAACTATATAAATACATCAGTCAGAAACGGAGGGATTTGTTCCGTTTCTGCCTTTTTTTTGGGGGGGGGGGGGGTAGGGGCATGAATTAAAAACCACAACGAAATAGTTGAATCATATATGGGAAATATAAGAGATAGAAGGAGCAATCGGTGAACAGCCCCTCCCCCTTCCTGCCTGAAATACAAGAGTTAGGACACTGAAAAATATAAGTAAAAGAGTATTTTGAAAGTGATTGAGATCAGTACAACCCAGGCATAGGAGATCATAACCCGTAATTGTTAGAAACATACCTCCACATAGCACAAGGGGGATCCATCGTAAATGAAATTACATGAAAAATTTGCTAAGAAACATATAAAATGCCTAATCCGGGCATTTAGGCATATAATACACTATCTGAAATATCAAACCATAAAATACCGCTTCATTCTTTTTATGGAAGAGGGGTGGAAGGCTTCAATTTTCCAAGGATGGAAACAGGAGAACACCCTTCCCAAGAATTTTCCGTCTTGATTTTTTAACCTTTAAGGAAAGTATACGACCCTCTGGTCATCCCTGAACGGGACTCATCCCCTAGGAAAAAAGCGAGTATTTACGAGCCTCTTTTTTTTACCAAACAAACTCCAAGGATATCATTTCTCTATGACAAAATATATTCATAAGCTTGCCTGAAATTCAAGAGCTTAGTCATCGAACGTTTCGGACTATTGCCAAACTTCTTTCTCCCCTGATCAGAGAAGTAAGGACTCTGAAAGAGTATCATAAAAGTTCCCTCTGATCTGTAAAATGAATAACTGCCAAACATATTTAATTTCTTACTAGTAGGTCAAAATGCCAAAATATCAATAAAATGATTATAACCTAGGACCATTTTGTCCTAGGTCATTAAGGGATGTAGGCCTATTTGACGTAAGACCTCTTTTGTCCCAGGTCAGCCAAACTGGAAGAGCCTAAGACCATCTTTTGTTCTAGATCATAAGGGATGTGGGACCATTTGACCAAGTGCCTAGGACGATTTTGACCTAGGACCTTTCAAAAAGCAATATCATAGAGATAATGAACCATCTGCCAAAACTAAATCTCCACTGGAGGATACAATCACTCGGAGGTGCTTTTATATATTTGCTAAAACAGATGGCGGAGGATAGCTCTTACAGAAATGCATAGTTATGTAATTACAATAAAATTCATCAATTAAGCAATTGCTTATTTTAATTGGCTTTGTTGAAGAGATCGGGCATCAAAACCACAAAATAAGTTTTGGGCACTTTGCTAATTGAAGTTAATTAGTTACAATACGCCCGTTTTTGGATTTTAAGATATTGTTCCTCTGATTTTGGACTGAGCCGCGTTTTCAGGCTCAACGGGTTCGAACACGGGTTGTTCTCTTCTAGTTTCAAGTTTCTAGTTTTTCGTCTAGTTTCAGCGGGTTCGAAGTTTCAACTTCGTGTTCTCCTCGAGAACCCGCTTTGTGGAAACGCTTGATATACTAGACGAGAACAACCCGTGTTCGAAGACGGGTTGTTCGAAGCGGGTTCAAACTTCGAACCCGCTGAAACTAGACGAAAAACTAGAAACTTGAAACTAGACGAGAACAACCTGTGTTCGAACCCGCTGAGTCTGAAAACGCGGCTTAGGTCTCCTCAGATCTTCGTTTTTTGCTTAATCAAAATGCTAATATTGCTCTTCTTCCCCTTCTGCAAGGAGGTATATGAATAATGATAAAAACTACACTCCTTTCCATCATAAAAACAAACAACACGTAAAACAATAGGAAATATTTTAAGACAGTGAAACTTGCTCAAACATCAATTGACTATTTCGGCCCTATATACAAGGGCCGTCCTCAACAAAACAAACGTTTTTATGAGGTATATGAACCACGACGAAAGTTTTTTTTAACCCCTTAGACTGGTGTGTAGAACAGTTATGGCGGTTGGTATGAACTATCCAATGAATAGTAAATCATCTTCATTTTTAGGATATTCGTCATTTCTTTAAGGATAGTTGACTATGTTGACTTCTTTAAGTTTAGGTTTCATTTCGCTCCTTCAAAACCGAAAACTTTTCTCGGAATTTGGCACCCCAGCAATAATGATAAAAGCACACTAATCTCCCAAAGCAGATGGACATTTAAATTAAAGATGCTGAATATTTTCTTCAGACTGAACCATTTCGGCAGAGAGTAAGGGGATGTAGCCATAAAAAGAGACACCTACAGAAGGGTAGAACCCCTCCCTAGATTTTGAAAAATACCCCTTTTTTAGCATTTTCACTGGAAAAATTCGAAAAAAATGACAAAATTGTCCCCTCTCCTAGATTTTGAAAAATGATATTTTTTTTCCTATCTTCATTATAAAATTGAAACATTCCAGCCCTCTCTACCCCTTCAATATTTTTTTTAACTGGCACCCCTGACCTCCACTAAAAAGAACATGATTTAAAAAGAGATATATGGCTAAAATACCTTACATTATTAAGGTATCACTCAAAAGCACTTTAATCCAGCATTTTCCTGCCAAATTGACATAGAACAATATTCTCATCAAAGTATTCAGACTACTTATCAGAGTAGAATAGACTTTAATTGTCTGAAAAAATAGCATGAGAAGGAAAATAATAAAAATATTAACAGATCAATTAGCAAAAAAAAAAACAGGTCTAATGAGATCAATGGTATACAATACATTTTACAATTGGATGATTTGAAAAAATGTCCTTCCAAATTGGATATTTTGAAAGGACGTCCATTCATTTCTTAGGTAATACCAATCAATATATCATGGCTGATAATCTTAAATTTCTATATCTTACAAATTGTACATCCTACATTTCTCAAAACTTGTAAACATAAATGCCACATTTTAATTATGAGCAGCTAATACATAGTACCCACATAGCCATTATAGTATGATTTGTATTGTGTTTGAATTTATTTTATCTGATACACCAGAAAATTTTCCATAGGAGTCTCGTATATAATTGGCTAAATAAAATATAGATTTAAATACGATTCATGAAATCTGAACTTGGTTTGTCTTGGGAGTACTTGATTGGAAGCATCTATGTTTAAGTGAGTTATTTTTTTACTTTCTTGTCAGTTTATTCATTAGCGCTTGTTTTGATTTTTCAAGCACCACACAAAAAAAAAGCTTTGTTGAGCACCCTTTTCTCTTTACCATGTTCAATATGTGCCCACCATAGTCTATTATGGCCCAATTTTCATTCAACTTGTTTCAATAGCTCACATGCCCAGAGAAACCCATTTAAGCACCATTTTCTATTTATGGTTCTCAATATGCCCCCACTTTTGCCTATAATGGCCCAATTGGTTTTCTATTTGTTTCATTATCTCAAAAACTCCAAAAAGGCCTAAATAAACCCCCTTTTCTTTTTAGCATGTTCAATATGTACCCACCATAGTCTGTTATGGCCCAATTTTCATTCAACTTGTTTCAATAGCTCAAATGCCCAAAGAAACCCATTTAAGCACCATTTTCTATTTATGGTTCTCAATATGCCCCCACTTTTGCCTATAATGGCCCAATTAGTTTTCTATTTGTTTCATTACCTCAAAAACTCCAAAAAGGCCTAAATAAACACCCTTTTATTTTTAGAATTTTCAATATGTACCCACCATCGTCCATTATGGCCCAATTTTCATTCAACACGTTTTAATAGCTCACATGCCCAAAGAAACCCATTTAAGCACCATTTTCTATTTATGGTTCTCAACATGCCCCCACTTTTGCCTATAATGGCCCAATTGGTTTTCTATTTTTTTCATTACCTCACAAACTCCAAAAAGGCCTAAATAGACCCCCTTTTCTTTTTAGCATGTTCAATATGTACCCACCATAGTCTGTTATGGCCCAATTTTCATTCAACTAGTTTCAATAGCTCACATGCCCAAAGAAACCCATTTAAGCACCATTTTCTATTTATGGTTCTCAACATGCCCCCACTTTTGCCTATAATGGCCCAATTAGTTTTCTATTTGTTTCATTACCTCAAAAACTCCAGAAAGGCCTAAATAAACACCCTTTTCTTTTTAGAATGTTCAATATGTACCAACCATCGTCTATTATGGCCCAATTTTCATTCAACACGTTTTAATAGCTCACATGCCCAAAGAAACCTATTTGAGCACCATTTTCTATTTATGGTTCTCAACATGCCCCCACTTTTGCCTATAATGGCCCAATTGGTTTTCTGTTTGTTTCAATACCTCAAAACTCCAAAAAGGCCTAAATAAACACCCTTTTCTTTTTACCATGTTCAATGTACACCACCATAGTTTATTATGGCCCAATGTGATTTTTATTTGTTTTAGTGTGTATCTTGGATGTGTACCTAACACACGCAAAGAAACCAAAGCTAAGCACATTTTTCTCTTTACCATGATAAATATGCACCACCAGTCTATTATGGCCCAACACCCCAAACACCCAAAAAAGATCATTTAAGCCCAATTTTTTCTATAATATGCACACAGACGTTACACAATATTTAAAACTATATATATATATATATATATATATATATATATATATATATATATATATATATATATATATATGTATATAAGCTTTCTGAGGCTAAAACCTTGAACAAGACAAACTGACCTGATGAATTTTGAATCTAAGTGGCTAAATAAAATTCAGGTTCAAGCAAAGTTAATAGTATCTGAAATTAGTTTGTATGCAGAGGTACTTGAATGGCATATCTAAAGGTCAAGTAAGGACATATTTGTTCTCTTGTGATTTTTTCAATGACATTTCTTTTAGACTTACATAAACCTGAGAAGGAAACAACTTAATTAAAAGTACACCTTTCTCTACAGTTACTACGCTCTATTTGTTGTAAGATTAAAACAAAATTTAGATCCTTGGATAATAAAGATTTCACATCCAACATGTTATCCCAAGAATTTCTCTGATTAAATTTTGTTTGTTTCGTTACTATACCCTAATGAGTAATAATATACTAATTAAACATTGTTTTATCCAGTCCTGTATGACATATTTGTAAGATACATGGCTTTAATAATGTATGGGTATAGCATGTCTAATTAAATAGAAAGATATTTTAAACCTTCAATCACAATGTGATCGCTTGGTAGCTTGTCGGGGTATAGTATTAGAATGGTAGTATCTAAGGGTAGAGTAACTTTGTTTCTTGCACTCTTGTAAACTTATCCAATGATGTTGATTTTAGCACCTCTATAGGCTATCACACACAATTTGTTAAACAAAAACCTAAAATTCTTGAAGGACACCACTATCACTAGCCTGATACTTTTGGTCCTCCGATATCTCAAATTTAATATCCAACATATTACCCCAAGTGTTTCCATGATTAAAACTATTTTTCTGATCACTACAATGGGTTATAAAATGCTTATTCAAATGCTCTTTCCTATTAAATCCCTTATGACACAGTTGACAAATAAATGGCTTTATTTCTGCATGAGTTATAGCATGCCTTGTCAAATGTTCAGATCTTTTGAACCTTTTATCACAAAGGTGACACTGATGTGGTCGCTCCGAACTGTGAGCTGTACGATGTCGATCCAAATGCTCCTTCCGCTTTAAGGCCTTTCCACACTCATCACAGACATAAGGTCTTTCATGTAAATGCAACTGCCAATGTTCTTGAAACACCAAAGCTGAGTTAAATGCAGCATCACACCTTGTACAACTAAAAATAGTGTCTCCATTTTCGTTCACTAAAACATTAGCTCTAGGTGCATTTTTCTGTTCATTTTTAACCATAAATTTCTGATGTATCTCCTGGAAGCTGCTATTTAGATTCTGAGCAGTTAATTCAGATGAACATTGTTGACTGGTGGAGCCTGATGGCTTTGGAGGATAATCAACTTCAATAGTATGTCGTTTTGGAATGCTATTAAAACCATTTGGAGGATCTAGCGGAAAAACAAGTGGCAGGCTCATGACAGAAGCACCGGTAGAATCAGATACTTTATAGCTTTCAGGTTTAGGGATCAACCGAGACTGGTTAACCATAAAATGGTTAAAATAACTAGATTCAAAAGGTCCAGGGCCAGGTGAACTAGTAACAGGAATAACTGTAATTTCCCGTGATAACCTGTGAAAAAGTTCATTCCAATGCGGTTTTGTGTCCATAATAGTGTATCACCAGCCCTGAAATAAAAAAAAGTGTCAATACATAACTTTTACAGTCCTATCCATAGTGGCTAGCATGCTACACTTGAAATCATGTGTCCATAAGGACAGGGGTTGAAGCCCTCTTGTTGCTGGTTATTTGGTTTGAAAAAGGGGTCAGTGGCGTGGCTCTCTAAGCTCAGTCAGAATCAATCCTGCTTGAAATGGATACTTGGACAAATCGGAGGAGCGTAAACAGGAAGGGTGTGCAGAAGCACACGATGGGTCTCCTCCAACTCCCCATGCCACTTCCTGGCTGAAAGGCAATGAAACAGAAATCAACACTGCTTGTTTGGACTTTAATAGTCTTGTGCTGCAGTCCTTTACCTTTCACAGCACATAAAAAAATCCACCTCCCCTCACGGAAAAATAGAAAAGTTGCTTCCTAGAAATGCACTTTGTTATTTCATTGATCCCTACTACCTTGAAAAATCTCTCTGGTCCCTATAGGTTTGGCTTGTATCTGCCAATGCCAAAGGGAAATATTCAAAACCTTGATTAACAATAATGCTAGATACAATTATATAGAGAAGGGATAGGGCAAAGGTACTGAACATTCGCTCAAAATTGAACCTAAGGTACCCTCTCCTCCCCAACGTAAAAATGGAAAACTTAAGTCAAATTGTAACTATTAAACACCCCCGCCAACAGAATCCTAACTATACTGTTTCTAAAATTATGGCTGTGTACACCTTTGGTTTTAGGCACCACACAACTCATACCTGAAGACAAGGAAGAGAGAGGGGCATATAGGTATTGTCTGATGACTTCCCAAAAAATGGCATAAAAGGCTAAATGTCTTTGAATAATTAATCCCCCAATTCTCTTAGACATCTTTATTTCTTTGCTTGAATTGATCATTACAAAGATAAAATGGATAGGAAACCCCAAAGAGTCAATATCACAACGATGGACCAAAGAATAAAAGGTGTTTAACCAAACACACTTTGTTATCAATTTCCTTTCCTAATAACACAATTGACTGGGTGCCTTTATGCATCCCATAACGAAAAGTTTCTTGCAATAAAAAACTTTCTGAGAGAGGGTAGGCTACTTTTTGGGCGAGCATGGTCATAACAACTTTGTCATACGTGATATGACACATATGGTCATTAGCATTAGATTACTTTTAAGAAAAAGTGGATTAAGTTCAGATCTATTCACATGTAAATGGTAAGAAAAATTACTTGCTTTCAGACTTGTATTACAACGTTGTTTGTAAATTTTCTTTTAATGTTTTTTTTTTTTTTTTTTTTTTTTTTTTTTTTACAATTTATAAAAAGCAGTAATGACTTTAATAATGACCCTTTTTAGACCTACATTAGTAATACCAAAAATTCCCACACTTTCAATAAATAAATATAAAATCAACTGTGTGTCCAGTTTATTTATCAAGCCCACTTCCAGTAAATTTGTAGCTAAACTAATTAAGCTAAAATCATAAAAGCTGATA
This sequence comes from Artemia sp. Qi Xiang Cuo, assembly GCF_049724085.1. Taxonomy (NCBI): domain Eukaryota; kingdom Metazoa; phylum Arthropoda; class Branchiopoda; order Anostraca; family Artemiidae; genus Artemia; species Artemia sp. Qi Xiang Cuo. The sequence goes on along the minus strand of NC_142796.1, from coordinate 84,533,338 downwards.
AGCAATATATTCAAACACAAACATGCATATGAGGCTAAAAGACCAAACATCACAAACATAAAAAAAAAACAGAAACAAAGAGAAACTAAAAAAAGAAAATGTAACATAGTAACAAGTCTGCAAGGGCCTACGGCCGCACCTACTGACTGTAGTGAGCATAAGAAGTGTAAGGAGGTGAGTTCAAGCTATATTTGCAAGGGCCTGAAACCATTAGTTGACTCTTTAGCTGGTATACAAAATTCCAACAAAAACAAGATAATGTTTGGACAGAAATTTTTGATTGGGATTGCAGCTGTAGCTGCAACCTAGAACAGAACAGACAACAAACAAAGTAACTTAAAATTAATTATATTGAAAACAAATCACATCAAAATAAAAAGTAGGCCTACACCATTGAAATCACCATGGCCGAAACTCCTATTCATGCAACATACAGTCCCCCTGACTGGGGGCATATAAGGTTCTTATAGAAAGCGCTACTGTAGAAACTTCAAAAATGACTCGGTCAATTAGAAATTGAATGGGGTAGGCCCTTTTTAAAGTCGAAAATGATTGGAGGGCAACCAACCCCCCTCTTATGCCCACCACTTCCCCAAAAACATCCAATCAAAATTTTATATAACTATTTTGGGTGAAAGGCCTGGAAATTATGTCTTTGAGGATGACAAACCCCCCACAGCCCTCAGGGCAAAGGTTGTAAGTTATGCCCTGGGGGCATATAAGGCTTTTTATAGAAAGCGTTGTCATAGAAACTTCAAAAAGGGTTCATTGGATTGGAAATTGAGAGGGCTATTGCCCTTTTTAATAGTCAAAAGTAATTGGAGGAAAAATCATCCTCTCCCATGCCCATCATTTCCCCAACACTTCCAATCAACGTTCTGACATATCTGTTTTGTTCAATGTAGTAAAGGTCTGGAAATTATGTCTTTGAGGATGGTACACCCCCCTTCTATAGCCCTCAGGACAAGGGTTGTAAGTTTTGCCCTTGGGGCATATAAGGTTTTTATATAAAGTGTTGTTGTAGAAGCTTCAAAAAGACTCATTCAATAGGAAATTTAGAGGACTAGTGCCTTTTTTATTAGTCAAAAGTGATCAGACGGCAACTGACCTTCCCCTCCCCCCCCGCCCATCATTTTCCCATACACTTCCAATCATAATTTTTCGATAGCCATTTTGTTCAAGGTATTTGAAAGGTCCGGGGATTATGTCTTTGAGGATAACAAATTCCCTAGTCCTCATGGCAAGGGTTGTAAGTTATGCCCTGGGGGAATATAAGGTTTTTATAGGAAGCGTGGTCATATAAACTTTGGAGGGGCCTCATTTTTTTTTATTAATCAGACGCTCTAGTGCTCTTTTTAAGAGTCAAAGTGATCAGATGGCAGCTACCCCCCTCCCACACACACAAACGTCGTATTGTTCTGAAATGCATCTAATAGAAATTTTGAGATAGCCATTCTATTCAAAATAGTCTAAATATCATATAACAACCTCTGTTCTCTTGAACAAACAGGATTCTGAAAGGGACACTGCTCAAGGAGAATATTGCTTGCCTAGAGCATGATATTTCAACTTCCTTTAATAAATGATATTCAACCATAACCATACTTTTTGATTGGATTGATACCTTTGGTAGTGTCATTCACCAGAAATAACTGGAGGTGCTAATAAAGCTTTACTTTCCTGTTGGCGTTGTGGCCCTTATTAATGATTTTTCTCAACAACAGAACAATTGCTGTGCAGATTGGTAATTCCAGGAGCCATGAATATACCCTATAAGAGAAGGTTTACCTCAAGGAGCAATCCTTAATTCCCTTCTGTTTAATCTACATATTTCAGAGTTCTAGTTGCACCATGCATCATTTAGAATTTATGCAGATGACCTAGTAATATGGAAGTCAGGCCGAAACCTCCTTGAATTAGTCCGAGATCTTCAACAAGACGTCAACATAATCTCTTGCTTCTCAGAAGCATTAGGTCTGTCTATCTCCACTTCTAAAGCCAAAGCAATCCTACTTACTAGGCAAAAACATGCATCCATACCAAATATTGCTTTGAATAGTTACCCACTAAATTACGAATCTTCAGTGAAATTGTTGGGAATTGTTTTTGATTCCAAATAAAGATGGCAGGATCATACCAAATCACTCAGGAGTAACATTATCCAGAAACTGGCTATCCTAAAATGGCTTACTAATTCCAAATGGGGTTCATCACCTAAATCAATGATTGATTTTTATAAAGTTTATATTAGAGCAAAGATGGAATATGGGATCCAATTTTTTGCTAATAGTTCCTCATGTATGTTTAACACGCTGGGGTCATTACAAAATTCTGCAGTCCGTATTGCCATGGAACTTCACAAGCATATACTAATTCTTAAAATGAGAAACTTTCAGGGATCATCCATCTACAGGAAAGAGCATTGCTTCAGAGAAGACGTATTTTACCAGAGTACATGCATATGGTAATCAGCATTTTGTATATAAGAAAACATTTAATAAACCACCCACCATGAGTTCTGTATCTTCTTCCTGGAATCTCTATCTAAATGAGTTTCCAGAGTGGTCCCCTCAGGTGATGGACTCTTTTCCCTTTGTGATGCCTCCCACCTCCCCCATGGGAGATGGCCAATGTTGAGTGGCTTATGGGCATGCTACCATAAATCATGCTATTCAGCCCAAGATGTTATTATAATATTTGAAAATTCCAGTTTTCCCAATTATGTACATGTCTAAATGGACAGTTCTGTTAGAGATTCATAAGCTGGGGCAGCAGCCTGTATCCTGGACCTAAACTTGAATATTTATGCCCTGCTTCCAAGTGATTCATCAGTACTTTCGGCTGAGTTATATGCAGCACGACTTGCATTAGATGCCTTAATTGATCTGAAGACCCCTTCATGGAACATTCTGTTTCTGTCAGAATCGCTTTCTTCAATTCATCTTCTTATCTAAATAAATGATCATGGTGATAACCTTGACCTGAAAGGAATACGCCAAAAAATCAGTTATCTATTTTCAACTAGATACTCCATAGCATTTCTTCATATTCCAAGCCATAAAGAAATCAAATATAATGAAATGGCAGATAATTTTGCAAATAAGGCAGCAGATATCCCTCCCCCAAGAAATTTAAGGACATTCAATTTTAGAGAGGTTGTTAGAGCCCAAACAAAAATTGTTCACCAACGTTTTGTGCATCCTCCTTTCAAATCTAAGGACTTTAATATGCTCTACTATAAACTAAAAGCTGGAAGTATTTTACTTAATGCTGATCTTTTTAAATGGGGAATCAACCACACACCCTTTTGCAGAAATTGCCATTAGACTTCAGAAAATGCACAACATGCTCTCTTTGAATGCAACCCAAGGGATCAAGATTCAAGAAGACTGATAAATTACTGTCATCAATTGAAGATCCCCATATTGTTTGATTCTCTTATTAATTGGTCTCTTTAAAATGATTTGGAAGCCACAATCTATGGATTGATAATTATGATCCTAAACAGACGCCATTATTACTAGCAGCATACTGACTGTAATCAACTAGCGGATATTCTTTGGAATATGGCTAGAATAGTTCGTAATCAGTGAATGTTTTCCTGGAATTTCATAGAGGTGAATGGACCTCACACTGGATCCACAGGCCTTGCAAAGCTATGAAGAAGAAGAAGACAAGGCTTTTGGAGTTGAAACAAACCAATCCTGCTCAACTCATCCTCAGGGCTATACTGTGGTGTTTATCCTCCCCATAGTATAGTGCAGACGGTTTGATATCATTCTATTTTCCCCTTCTTTTTTTAGTTTTATTTTTGTGTTTAAAGCTTTTTCCAATAGGCAATGTCTAGAAGTCCTCCAAAAAAAAGTCCCCCCAGATCCCAAATCAAATTCCACTGAAAGTGTCATAGTGAAAGATACCCATCCTGGCTGGTCAAGCACATTATCTGAAAGTTCTAATGATAGCTCCAATTTGGAGAATAGGACAATGATAAGTGTAGGGGCTAATGTAACCATAAATGATGATAATGATGGGTTTCAAGAGGTCCTCTCTAGAAGCTCTAAAAAAAAGGGAAAAAATCTCCCCAATTAAAAGCATTTCCCCTCTCCCTGCCCAAAATCCTCCCTCCAAAAAATTAGGAACTTACCTTAAAATTACTCCCTCTACCCCCTTTGAAATAAAAATGATCACTGCAATAAGAGTTTCCATTTTTAAATTGCTAAAATCAATGTTCTCTCTTAATATTAACCGTGATGGATCTCTGCTAATAGCTGTAGAAGATCAGAAATCAGCAGATACAATAATTAACCTAAAATCCTTTCTGAATACCCCAATCATTGCATCTAATTGGAACCCAAAACAATCACCAACAAAAGTAGTAGTTTATAATGTTCCCCCAGAGATATCTACTCAGGAGTTAAATGAAGGGCTCTCAGATAGGGCTGGAAACACAATCCCAGTTGAGGATGTTACCCAACTTGGAAAACCTAACTCTAATGGCCTAAAAACTAGTAGATCCTTCTTATTCACACTGAAGGATAAAATTGATATCCCAGAAAAATTATTCCTATTTGGGCAAATCAAACCACACAAGGAATACAAACCTAAGCCTATCCAGTGTCAGAAGTGTTTCAAACTGGGACACACAACAAACACATGTAATGAAATTCTCCGAGAGTGTAGTAATTGTAAAGCTTTCCATCCTAAAGAGCTGACAACTTGCAACAACACTCAGCCTACATGCATCAATTGCAAAGTTCCACATGAATCTACAAATATAACATTATGCCCTGCGTACAAGAAAAGAGCTCTAACACTCCAAATATCAACAGAGAAGGCCATCCCATACCCCTTTGCAGCAATGGAAGAAAATGCTGCACAACAATACCAAATAAAGCCTGTAATGAAACCAACCAAAACCCCCAAGTCAAATGCCCCCAATCCATCAAGCACACCCTATAAAACACCATCTTCTAAGCCCCCTAGCTCAAATCCCTATCAGAAGGAATCACCAAGCCAACAAGCCTCCTTGTCTGGTGAGATGAGGTCAACCTGGCCCTCCCTCCCAAGAAGAAACAAACCAGAAACACTACCAGGAATCAATCCCTTAACCAACAAACAGGATGCACAACAAAAAATGCAATCCCCAAATATATACTTATTCATTCGAAACTGTAATGCAGTTCAGGCCATGAACATACATCAACTACAGAAAACAAAAATTATTGCAGAATTGGCAAAAATCTACATCCCAGATGATATGCTCATTCAAGCAAAAAAAGATCTTGCTTTACTTTTAACAAAGCTGAACATTGATGCACGGTCATATGAAGAATAAATCAACAATACAACATTTATCAATACTCCAATCGAATGTAAGATCATTCACAGAAAATAAGCTAAATTAACTAATATCATTTATGAATAATAATTTGATTAATATTGCTTGCCTCCAGGAAACTCATTTAACCCAAAATCAACAAATTAAGTCTCTGGGATATACGATCCCAAGAAAGGATAGATCATCAGAGAGAAAAAAAGGAAGGGTAGATCTATTAGTCAAAAAGACTTTAAAATTTTGTGGAATTAATTTTATAGAATTTTAAAATTATGCTGCTGTAATTGGTATCAGTGTTTGGCTGAATAATTTAAAAACCTACATAATAAGCTTTTATAACCCTAATGGTCAAACTACAGATGCCAAAGATTTCTTTAATTATATAGCTTCAATGCCCACAGCCTTTTGTGGGGGAATAAACCAGCAAATAAAGCTGGTAAATTTATTTAGCATATGACTTCAAATAATGATGAATTAGCTGTTGCTACCCCTCCAAACCTGAATACATATTTCATCCCCAAAAGTGGCAAATTCTCCACAATTGACCTACAAATTGTGTCATTAAATTTTTTGAACAAAATTTACATAAATAATATGAATAGTCTATGTACAGACATCTTTGATTTAGTTTACTCCATAAATAAACCTGCTGACCCGTCATCTCATACCTCCAAATATATCAATACTAAAGCAAATTGGTCTATGTTCCAAAATGAGCTAAATGATGAAATTACAAGTTTCACCTAAAGTTCATGCATTTCTAATACATCAGTTGACACACATGCTGAAGCCTTGACATCTTTACTAATAAATACAGCTAATCATGCTATCCCCAGGACAACACCTAAGAACACATTCCCTAAATACATTCCTAAAGCATGGTGGACAAATGAGTGCCTAAATAAATGGAGAATAAAAAAGGCAGCTAGGACAGAATTCATAAAAAAACCATCACCTACTACATATTTAAAATAATTACAAGCAGAATCTAATCTAAAAAGGACTATAATAGATGCTAGATATAAATACTGGAATAATTTTGCAAACAATCTCTCCAGAGAAAAGCATGAGCCAATTATACATAAAGTCATAAGCTACATCTGTGGGGAAAAGACTTTCCCAAGCCCCCTCCTGTATAAGCTTATACATAATAATACCCATTATTACTATAATAAAGAAAAGGCTAACCTATTTGCAACTCTTTTTGTTAATAAGCTAACATCAAATAATCAAAGCAAACTGTCCACAATTCCTATGAACCCAAGTTACCAACCACGCCCAGGAACCGAGTACATAACTAACCCATTTTCAATCCAGGAATTTAATAAAGCAATACATCATTTTAGAACCGAATCTAGCAGCAGGTATGACAATAAACACCCTACATGGATGAAGAATCTCGCATGTTCAGACAAACAAGAACCGCTAAATTGTTATAATCACGCTTGGGCATCTTCTAGGTTCCCCAATATATGGAAATGTTCGTCCCTCCTACCAATCCTAAAGAAAAATGAACCAAAAGATAACCCTGAGTCTTATAGGCCCATAATGATTACACCTGTGATGGGGAAAATAATGGAGAAAATGATTTATCGCAGACTCCTCTGGTTTGTTGAAAAAAATAATATGATCCCACACACTCAAACGGGATTCAGGAAACACCACTCCTCAACAGATGCTTTCATTTTTCTAACAAATGCAATAAATGAATCTTTCTCAAATAATAATGTCCTAGTGGCAGCTTTCCTAGATTTTGAAGGGGCATATGACAATGTGAACCACAAAATCCATTTAAATAAACTTGCAAACCTGGGAGTACCCCCTATGCTAGTGTCCTTTATTAAATCCTTCATAAAGTGCGAAGTTTCATTGTTTGTGTTGGTTCAGCCTCTTCACCCCAAAAGACAATATCCAAAGGCCTACCTCAGGGAGCAGTCCTCAGTTGCCTCCTATTTGCCCTATATCTCTGGGACATGAACCTACCCCACACGAATCTACAATATGCTGATGATCTGGTGCTATGGTCATCTGGCAACACCTTTCAGATAGCACGGTCAAATCTGCAGAAGTCACTTTTCCAGTTTGAAAAATTCTCTCAGCATTCAGATTTACCCATTGCACCCACCAAGTCAAAAATAATCCAATTTCACCGGAAGCGAAACCATGTTAATGCAAAACTAACTCTAAATAAAACAACTATTCCAGAAGATAATCATATTAATTACCTAGGTCTCATGCTTGACCAAAAACTTAATTTCCACCTCCACATTTCAAACAGAATAAAAAAATGCTATAGAAAAGCAAATATACTAAGAAGACTTCTTTCCACACCCTGGGGTTGTAAGGAGAAAACCTTACTCCAGTTTTATAAATCACATATAAGACCCCATATTGACTATGGGCTCATCGTCTATGATGCATGTGCAAAGACCCAGATAAAAATTGAAACAACACAAAATGATATAGTACGTCTCATATTTGGTCTTAGGAAACCCACAAGCACCAAGTTTCTGCTTATGGAGAGTGGATTAACAACAATAAGGGAGAGAAGTATCTTTCTCTTGACAAAACATCTTAAAAAAATTGAATCAAATAGCTCACACACACTACATAATTGGTTAAGAAATCCAGCCATTTATAGAGGTATTGCAGATGAGTATGCCAATATTTAAAAGAAGTTCCCTGTACCAGCAAAGTCCATTGCACCTACTTTCCCCCAATCCCCTCCATGGAATTGGTCATTTCCCATAATAAATACTGAATTTTCAAAATGGAATAAAGATTTAACCCCCATTGCTTTTGTCCAGAAAAAATTTGCAGAACTTAATACCATTACCTATAAAAATCACTTCCAAATATTTGTTGATGGGTCAAAAATGAATGAGAAGGTTGCAAGTGGTGTTTTCCTTCCTCACCTGAAAATTGCAATGGGCGAGAGATTATTTGCTATAATGTCTGCTGAATCAAATGCCATAATCATGGCATTAGAACACCTTAAGCAAAACCAACCTTTGATTGCAAATTCGAATAACATTATCATCTATTCAGACTCTCTATCAAGCCTTGAGTTGCTGGCCTCAGCTCCCCAATATAAGTTGGACATTGACACTTATCATTGTCTCAGTATTATTGATACTCTTGCTTCAAGTGGCATAAAAATTTATTTTCAGTACATTCCTAGCCACCCTGGCATAAGTGGTAATCATCAGGTTGATGAAATAGCAAAAAATGCTATAAATATTGACCAGCCAAGTGGGAGGCCAATCCCAATTAGAGATATTTACCAATGGAGGCTATCAGATATTAATTCTAATAAGATTAATCCTATCCTTTTCCCCTTTCCCAATAAGTATCTTTCTAAAATTTATCATAGAATTCGTTCTGGAACAAATGGACTAAATTTCCTTGCATTCTCATATAAGCTTTCTAATTCAAGTGGTTCAATTCCCCTGTCCCCTCTTTGCAGGCATTGTAATATGAAAAATGAAACAATTGCCCTTTTGAATGTAATGTGCAGACGTCTGCACAACATACCTTGCCTTGTAAACTATTAAAATACTCCAAACACCAGAAAATATTACTATCAGCCAGGAGCCTAGCCAACTTTACCTGGACACGGAGCGCAGAAATCGATATCTATCATCTTATAGTGGAACTCCTTGAGTCAAAAGATCTACTGAAAGATATGTGAAAATTTCTAATAAATAAGAGACAACCAAGATAGTAGCTCTGTAGCCCACAGAGTGAAGCAAAAAGAAGAGGGCTAAATAGTACCAACGGAATAGCCCGCCTGCTGTGAATTAGAAGAAGAAGCAAACCCCAAATATTAGGGGCAAGGGTTGTAAGTTATGCCCCAGGGGTATTTAAGGATTTTATGGAAGGGAGGGTTGTTTAACTTTAGAAGAGACTCATTTTGGTCGAAAATAGGAAGTTCTAGTTCCTTTTTAAGCATCAAAAGTTATGGAGGGAATTTAGCCCCCCTCCCTCCCCTATAACCCCCTTTCACCAAACGCATCTGACTGAAATTATGAGTTAGCAATTTTTTTTCAAAATAGTCCAACAAACATATAATAATGTCTCTAGGGATGACACGACCCCCCAGCACTCTGGGGATAGGGTTGTAAGTTACTTTATGAGGGCATATAAGGTTTTTATGGAATGGGCAGTTGTATAAACATCAGATGGGGCTTATTTGATTTGAAATTGGAAGTTATAGTGCCCTTTTTAAGTCAAAATGATTTGAGGGCAAACAGTCCCCCCCTCCACGCTCATCATTTGCCTAAACACCTCCAATCAAAATTTGGAGACAACAATTTTTTTCATCATTGCTGAAAGTTTCGGAAATTATGTCTGTGAGGAAGATACCCCCCCCCCCAACAACTATCATGGAAATGGTTTTAGTTTATGCCCTTGGGCCATATAAAGTCCTTATAAAAAGGGTGGTCATATATGCTTAGGAGGGGACTCATTGGATTGGTAATCATAAGTTCTAGTGCCCCTTTTAAGAGTCAAAGTGATCAGAGCACAGCTACCCCCCCTCCCCACACACACACACGTTTTTTTCCTAAGATGTATCCAATAAATATTATGAGGCAGTCCTTTTATTCAAAATAATTCAAATATCATATAACATGGCTTTTGAGGTTGATCCAAACCACCAGAGCCTGAGGGCAAGGATTGTAAGTTATGCCCCTGGGGCATTTAAGGTTCTTATGAAAGGATGGTTGTGGAAGGTTTAGAGGTGGCTCATTGGGTTGAAATTGGAAGTTCTAGTTCCCATTTATGAGTTAATAGTGATGGAGGTCAAGTAGCACCCCCCCCACCAAACACATATGACAACTACCCCTCTTTTCACCAAATGCATCTGATTGAAATTGTGGGATGGCAATTTTGTTTAAAATAGTCCAAAGAACATATAAAATACTTCCAGGGTTGGCACAACCCCTCAGAGCCCTGGGGCGAGGGCTTTAAGTTATGCCCTGGGGGCATATACTGTTTTTAAAGAATGGTATGCAAATATCACCTTTTTTCAACGCCCCCTTCAACACACAATGAAATTTTTAACGTAATACAATCAACCAGTCCCGAAGCATTGCTTATACGTCCTCTTGACAACCTATATGGGCATAGTTTGTTTTAATTTATTCCAATACAGTTACAATGTTGCCAAAAATTTATGCCTTAACACCCTTAGGTTTATTAGTTATAGTAGTAGCACCAGTAAATGTAGTAGTAGCAGTAGGAGTATGGTTAATAGTTGTAGTCTTAGTTTTAGTACCAGTAGTTGTAGGAGTAGAAGCATTAGTATTATGATGATAATATTGTTTTTTGGTTAGTTCTACATCCCCCACAAAGAGTGTTATAATTTTTAATTTCACACACAAAACTGCTCCAAAGATATTGCTGCTATGCCCTTTTGACAACCTACATAAAGATGGCAGGTTGTCATCTGTAAAACAGAAATATTCCCTGAAAATTTTACCTTCATAGATTGTGGATTTTGAGCTAGCTAGAAGACACTGCGTGTATTCATTTAATATTGCTTCTATTAATCATCCTGCATGTATAAAACTTAGCCTAATCATCTTACATTTTCTTGCATGACTCACTTGGTAGCAGACACATTTAGCCCTCCCCCCACACCTCCATGTATTTTCTCTGCATTCACTAATTACTAGACATTTAGAGCAAAATGCTACTTCTACTAAAAGTAATGACAAAAAAGTTCATTCTTCATTAAAAGTCATTATTCTAATTTAAAACTTAACTTAATACTCCAAAAGGTGAAACATTAAACATTTTTAGTCAAAACTCCTGGCATATGGCTGGTCACCAGAAAGATTATAAAATTCATAAAGGTAAACTTGCTGTTTGTAACACAGCCTCTTTTTCAAATCTATTTCATTATATCTGTTATGGTAACCCAATAAACCTGATATTAAACAGCATATATCACACAATAACTAACAACACTAATGGCATTAAGTTGGAACTTTTAGAGAACGTTTAAGAGGAACTTTCAATTAAACAAAAACCTATATGCAGGTAGGTATTACAAGAACATATAAGGACATAGGCAGCAATGCTCTATCATAGTTAGTAGTATCAATATTTTAGAAGAACTAATTTGATTGAAAATTAAAAGTTGTAGTTCCCTCTTAAGAGTCAAAAGTGATTGGAGGGCAATCAGCCCTCCTCTTTAGCTTATAATTTTCCACAAAAATTTAGGACAGCCATTTTGTTCAGCATAGCTGAATAGTCTAGTAACTATATGTTTAGGGTTATTGGGTATATCAACCCCCTACAGTTATGTAATTTGCCCATTATGCTTAAAAACTAAATGTTGCTTTAAAATTAAATCAAAACACACTGTTTGTGTGCTGGTTGCCAATAAGACATCCCAGCAATATACCAAAAAAACTGACGGTGTTAAGTTGAAATTTTGGGGGCTACTTCTATTACTACTTCTGCTCTTAAAATTTTACTAGAATCAAAAGAGTGTAAGTGTATCCAGGCTGTGAAAGAGTATAAATATAATCTTTTCGGTATGGTATTAACTTTTATCTATCAGGTCAACTAGAGGATGTATATGACTAAATTAAACCCTACTATTTGTGTCATGATTTTCAATAGACTTTATGTTGTTAAAAATTGCTGAAAAAGCTTCTCCAGCATATAAATAGCAGGCCAGACTATAAATTCTTAAAGGAAAACCTTAAAGATTCAAACTACTATTTTCTTTTTCCCTAAAAAAGATTTATGTCAATATAAAACAAAAAGAAATTAACTAAAAAAACTTATACCTCAAAGAAAGTTCTTAAAAAAAGTAAAGAACTCCATTAAACCAAAAATGAACAAAAATAGAATCAAATAATCTACCAAGCATACAACGAGTAGGGTGTAGGGTTCAAAATCCCTATACTTTCTAAAAGCCAAAATATAACTTACACTTTACTGAAAAATATTCTTCTAAATGTTTTCACTTTTATAACTTATAAGAAATCAAAAATTAATTAAAATTTTAAGGAATAAACATCAGCATATGGATGTTAAACTGACAATGCATATTTTTTTAAGTAAATTTGTTTGAATTCTTTTCAGTAAAGTACAAATTATATTCTGGCTTTAAGAAAGCATATGGGTTTTGAATCCTATTCATGTTAATTTCTGCTCGTTTTGAGTTTGACTCTTATTTATTTTAATTTTGGTTTGTTTTGGGTTTCATTTATTTATTGATACTGATTTGTGGTAGTTGTACGCTTGGTAGATTATTTGATTCTATTCCCATTCATTTTTGGTTTAATGGAGTGCTTTACTTTTTTTGAGAAACTTTATTTTTAGAAAGTTTTTTTTTAATTAATCAATAGGAAAAAGGAGATTTTTTTTCTATTCTAGATGTGCTTGAAAAGGCAAATGTATTAAAGTGAAACTTCAGGGAGTGGTGAGACACTTTTTTTTAAAACTAAATCTAAAGATGCTATATGTATCCTATCTGTACCCCCACTTCCCACAACCCATCATCAGAATTAAGTATTTTAAGAGGGAGAAACCATTATTAGCTGATTGGAGGACACCTTTATTTCTAGAAGCTTGTTTACAGAAGATGATGAAGGATTGCTGACTATCTGAAGATACTTTTGGGCAGTTAAAGGGGCGAAAGGACTAATTGGTAGTTCATACACCCTTATATCCTCCTACCATTCCCTTTTTAGCTGCTCTCCTTCCAAAGACATCTGATCAGCCATTGACAAGAGTTGGTCCATTCAAACATGGAAGACAGAGTGGGATGCAATCAATTCAATGGCTCCTCATCATCACTGTCCAGTGACTCTATAGGATTATTTGTTATTTTGCAGGACAATTTGATTTAAGCTAATTTAAGGTAATTTAAGAAACCCCTTGAAAATAATGTCAGTTTTGATGTGATGTAATTTTTAGGGGTTTCAGAATCTGGTAAATATTGAGCAGTTTACATTATTGACCCACAAATACAGTGAACATACCACTAGATGCCATTTTTTATGCTCTTTCTGAATATAATAGTTACTTTTCTTGCAAATCCAATTTTGAGCCCTTATTAGGACCATTGAAAATAACAATTTCATTCTATATATTATTTTATGTATAAAAATGGGTTATAACATTTGTTTCAAACTTGCTATTTCATTATAAATCCATTTGTAAAAGTTTTATAATTCACAAACATTGATTTGCCAAGATTAAGTTGAATAAAAAAAAGTAAAATAAATCTACCATGCTTTCTTCTTATTCTCTTGGGCCACTTAAAGACTGTCATTTCACCTATATGTCGAAAAATATCAAAGCTGACAGAAGACACATGATGGATGGAAAAAGTCAAGAAATTGTTTAGAATTTTGATCCAACTTAATTGTGAAAAATCAATGCTTGCAAAATTATATAACTTTAACAGAATGGATTTTATAATGAAATAGTAAGTTTAAAACTAATGTTTTAACCCATTTTAAACAAGAAAAGTAGAAAAAAAAGCAATATCAACTCAACAGCAACTGGTTGTGTGAAAATAGAAAACAGGATTACATACCCAATTTATGAGATAAAGACATTTCCCCACATATTGTGCATTATTTTCTACTTATATTTACCTTCAGTGTCATTTTAAGTGGTTCTCCTTAGTGTTTTATTCAACTTACCTGGACTTTGAAGCAAGTAAAATTTGGTTTCAAACCCCTAGGGAATTTCGGCCTTTGCTCCTTTTGTTTACTTTTTTTGTAAACAAATCCTCCAGTTTCAGTCAATATATTAATTTTATATCAAGTGCTTTTCCTTCTACTTAACATGCAAGGTTGCCAGTGTTCATTTTGTTTGATTTTTTCCACCAATATTGGATTTTTATTGTCAGAAGCCATATAATAAGCAATTCAAGCCATAATGCCACCTGAAGGCAATAAACAAGTACAAGCAAGCCCATGAAAGGATAAAGATAGTTGTGCTGCCTGTGGTACTGGGCTTGATGATGCTGCAAAGATAGTTGTGTGCAACCTGTCTTAAGCTAAGTGCTGAAGAATACAATCTACTTAATAAAATGATGTCAAAAATAGGTTGCCAAGGGTTGTGTATTCTATATAAAATTAATCCAACTGAAACCCAAGCTAATTCAGTTGCCACAACCATGGATGAAGTAACCAAAACTGTTACAGACGCAATTTTGTGCTTACAAATGAGTCTATCCCAGCAAATGAGCACATTATCTGAAGGACTGAACAGCAACATGGAAGCAATTAAAACCAAAGTTGAAATTATTGAACTAGCAGTAGAATCAAAGTACCAAAGTTGTCACCAAAGTTAAAGAAATTGCATCTGATACTTGAAAGGCAGAAACAAAGACTCTAAGAACAGATATCAGCCACCAAGTGCAAACCAGCCTAAGAAAACTAGTGCATGATGAAATAAATAGAGAGCAACAGAAAAATAATCTACTTGCTTATGGCATTCATGTGACAACAGATGACAATACTTATGTTCAAAACTATTTAGAGTCCCAATACGGCCCGCCATCTGTTCCTATCTATCTGTCCTATCTGTCATCGCCATCTGTTCCTAGAACGTCTGATCCCTAGGCTAACTATTGCCAGTGAATCAGTTCAAAGACCTCCCTCTTTAGTTTTCAATGTGCCTATAATTTTGATTAAACATGTCATTATTGAAAAGTCTTTGCAGCAAAAGTCAGATATCTGTTTTTAAAGTGACATGTCAAGAGAAGACAGAACTAGACATAAGACACTTGTTGATGAGCTGAAAGCCAGAGTTACTGCTGGAGAAAAAGACCTTGCTATTTCTAATGGGAAAATAATTCCAAAAACAGAGAACCAGGTGTTGCAGAAATGTGCACCCCAACATCCATGCAAATGTAGAGCTGCCATATGTTGTAAATAGTATTAATAGTTATGATGATGATAAAAGTGCTGATGATGAAATATGTCTCCATGTACTACTCTTATCCTTGCTTGAAATATGTATCACATCAGATACTTCAAATAGCCAGCCCAGCATCAATGGTGATTCTCTCTGCCAATCTACTGATTCTACCCACACAGAAAATGAGGAACAAAGGACCAGATATCAATGGCTGCTCAAAAGTAAGTCCAGACTTTTGCTTTCTATTAGCCAACATACATCAAATTACTAACAAAATGAATGAGTTAAAAAGTCTAATCAGAGGCAATGCTATAGCGTTGCCTATAGTAAAGGCCATACAGCTCCAATGTTTTTTTTTACTATTATTTTTTGTCCCGAGGCACTTCATATGGAAGTGGTCGTTTCTAAAACTTCAAAGGGGACTCATTTGATTGGAAATCGAGAGTTCTACTGCCATTTTTAAGGGTCAAAAGTGATTGGAAGGCAGCAAACACCCCTTCCACACCTGCCATTTCCCCAAACACATCCAATCAAAATTCTGAGATAGCCATTTTGTTCTACATAGTTGATTTTTGGATAGAAATTATGTTTTGAGGAGGACACTCCCCCTAGAGCCCTCAGGGCAAGGGTTGTAAGTTATGCCCTGGGGGCATATAAGCTTTTCATAGAAAGCTTTGCCATAGAAACTTCAAAAAGGGCTCATTCAATTGGAAAATCAGAGGGCTAGTGCCCTTTTTAATAGTCGAAAGTGATTGGAAGGCAACTAACCCCCCTCTCACACCCACCTTTTCTCCAAATACATCCAATCAAAATTCTTAGATAGCCATTTTTCAACATAGTTGAAAGTTCTGGAAATTAGGTCTTTGAGGATAACAACCCCCTCACAGACGTCAGGGCAAGGGTTGTAAGTTATGCCCTGAGGGTATATAAGGTTTTTATAGAGAGCCTTGTTGTAGAAACTTCAAAAAGGGCTCATTTGATTGGAAATTTAAATGGGTAGTGCCCTTTTTAATAGTCAAAAGTGATTGGAAGGCAAGTTCTGTCATAGAAACTTCAAAAAGGGCTCATTTGATTGGAAATTCAAAGGGCTAGTACCCTTTTTAATAGTTGAAAGTAATTGGAAGGCAACTAACCTCCCTCTCACACCCACCATTTCCCCAAACACATCCAATCAAAATTTTGAGCTAGCCATTTTGTTCAACGTAGTTGAAAGTTATTGACATTATATCTTTGAGCATGACACTCCCCCCACAGTCTTCAGGGCAAGGGTTATAAGTTATGCCCTGGTGGCATATAAGGTTCTTATGGAAGGAATACTTGTATTAACTTCAGAAAGGGCTCATTTGATTGGAAATTGAAAGTTCTAGTTCACCTTTTAAGTGTAAAAAAATATTGGAGGGTAACCAGTCCCCTTCATGTCCTTTTTTCCAAAATGCATCCAATAAAAATTTTAAGATAGCTATTTTGTTAAAAATAGTTTAAAGATCCCATAACAAAAACTCCAGTGTTGACATAACCCCCCAGGGCCTGGGGACAGGCATTGTAAGTTATGCCATGGGGGCATATATAGTTCTTATGGAAGAGATGCTTGTATAAACTTCAAAGAGGGCTCATTTGATTGGAAATTGAAAGTTCATTTCACTTTTTAAGAGTCAAAAGAGATTGGAGGGTACCTAGCCCCCCTCCACATCCTTTTTTCTCAAACCCATCTGATAAGAACTTTGAGATAGCCATTAAAAAAAAAATAGTTCAAAGACCATATAACAAAAACTCTGGTGTCAACACAGCCCCCCCCAGGGCCCAAAAGCAGGCGTTGTAAGTTATGCCCTGGGGGAATATATGGTTCTTATGGAAAGGATGCTCATGAACACTTCAGAGAGGGCCCATTTGATTGAAAATTGAAAGTTCTAGTTCAGTTTTTGAGAGTCAAAAGAGATTGGAGGGCAACTAGCCCCCCCCCATGCCCTTTTTTCCTGAACGCCTCTGATAGGAATTTTGAGATTGCCATCAAGTTAAAAATTGTTCAAAAGTCAGATAACAAAAACTCAGGTGTTGACAGAATCCCCCAGGGTCAGGGACAGGCATTTTAAGTTATGCCCTGGGGCATATATAGTTCTTATGAAAGGGATGCTCATATAAACTTCAGAGAGGGCTCATTTGATTGGAAATTGAAAGTTTAGTTCACTTTTTAATAGTCAAAAGAGATCCAAGGGCAAATAGCCCCCCCCCCCATGTCTTCTTTCTCCAAACCCCTCTGATGAAAATTTTGAGATAGACAATTTGTTAAAAAAAATAGTTCAAAAGTTGGATAAGAAAAACTCTGGTGTCAATACAACCCCCCCCCCCCCCAGGGCCTCGAGAAAGTGTTCTAAGTTATGCCTTAAGGGTATATCTGGTTCTTATGAAAGGGATACTTGTATAAACTTCATAGAGGACTCACTTGATTGGAAATTAAAAGTTCTAATTTACTTTTTAAGAGTCAAGAGATTTAAGGGCATTTAGCCCCCCCCCCCCACACACCCTTTTTTCCCAAACCCATCCAAACTGGTACAAATTTTTAGATAGCCAGTTTTTAAAAAAATGTTCCAAGATTGGATAACAAAAACTCCGATGTCAACACAAACCCCCCAGGGCAGCTAGCCTCTCCCCACACCCCACTTTTTTTACATTTATAATAATATAAATAAATAAATAGATCCTAAAGTAAGTAATGCTTATATTGAATATGAAAATCAAGCTTAAAACAAAAAAAATATTTTTCTATTGAAGTATAAATGAAACTTAAAACAAACAGAAATCAAATTAACAATCAATGCAATAAACATACAATAGATACTAATGTAAATGAGTAAATAAATCTTAAAATGAGTAAAACTTAAATTGAACACGCAAATCAAGCTTGAAACAAAGAAAAATCACTACAAACAAGAGTTTGAGTATCATCTCCTTCTCTCACTGTAAAGGTCTAAAACCTACTGTGTCATTGGCACTTTACTGAAAACTATATGTGTCTTGAACAGTCTTTGAAAGTATAGACAACATCAAACTGAATATTTGATATATAATGATATTAGTTGTTGAAACATCCATCAGTTGAAAATTTATTTCACTCTAATTATATTGTTATTTTTAATGCTGTAAGAACTGGAAAAGAAAACATTTGTAATATAATTCATTTTCAGTGAAGTGTTTAGGATGTGGGCAGTATACTAACTCTTGTTTGTATTGAAACTATATTCGTCTTGAACAGCTCTGGAAAGAGCTAATAAATAAAACTGAATATTTGATGTACATCGATATGAATTGTGGAAAGCTAATCAGTTCAAAATGTCACAATAATTTTTTATGTTTTTTTTCAATATTAAGTACAAATGAAAATTTTTGTAATAGAATTGGTTTTCAGTAAAGCACCAATGATGCAGTAGATTTAGACTTTTACAGTGAGAAAGGAGGCAATACCCAAACTCTTGTTTGTAGTGATTTTTTATCACCCTACAAAATGCTGGAACTATGTATCAAGCAGAGATCACAACCAGATATCCATAAAACACTTAACAACAAGTGACAGAAACAAAGTCACTGGCACCCAAAATACAGCTTATCTCCTAAATGAGCAATTTGCATCAGTCTTCACAAACCTGATAATGATCCCATTCCCAACTTAAAGTACAACATCCAGAAGCAAGTGAGTAACATTGCAGTTACTACTTCTATGGTTGAAAAACAACTCAAAAGCCTGGACATCAACAAAAGCACTGGTCCTGATAACATTCATCAGTGTCTGCTAAAAGAAACTGCTTGTGGAATTGCCCCTGCCCTACCAATAGACTACTTTTTCCAAATTCACTTGATCAAACGTATGTCCCCTCCCAATTTAAACTAGCCTATATGACACCTATCTTTAAAAGGGGGGATAGATCCGAAGCTGATAATTATAGACATATCATCCTCACATCTGCTGTTGCAAAAGTCCTTGAGAGGATTGTTAATAATGCACTTCTTCAACACCTTGTTACTAATGAAATCATCTTCAACAGGCAGCACAGCTTTCTTCCATGACAATCTGTAGAAACTAACCTTCTAGACACTTATGAACAGGTTACCAAGTTACTGGAGAAATACCTTACTGCTGATTTGATTCTTTTGGATCTAGGTAAAGCATTCAACAAGGTCCCACATAGTCAGCTTTGTATAAAATTAACACCAGCAGGAATCCACCATTAATTAGTAGACTGGCTAACAAACTTCCTGGCTGGTAGATCTCAGACTGTACAGCTCTTCCCAGCAGATAGCAAATGTACCTACTCCCAGCCCTGTGATGTTCTAAGCAGTGTTTTCCAGGGAACAGTTTTGCAACCACCATTGTTTCAACTTTATATAAATGATATATAACATTATATCATATATATTATATCATATAACATTATATCATTATGATATATCAGAAACCACTTAACCCTTCATGCTGATGAGTCAAAACAATTTGGTGTACCTGGTAAATCATCAATACAATCCAACTTAGACCACATACAGACATAGGCAGATAGGTGGCTTCTCTCTTTCAACTTATCAAAATGCATCACTATTCATGTTGATTCCAATAATCCTCTGTATCAATATACTAAGAATGATAACCAGACATCCTCCCCTATTCCTCTCTAAACTTGCACCAGCTGCAAAGACCTGGGAGTCACTAGGGGCGTTTTTTCACTCATCAGTGTGCTAAGACCTTACATCTTTTGCCAGAAAATGCTTAAAAGTGAAATCTTTGAACAAAGATCTTATATCTTTGGTCGTTTTTGTGCAAACGTCTTTCATCATTCTGCTCTGATCAGCGGTCTGAGAATAATGATGAGAAATAATCAATGTTCTCTCATCTTTGTTCAATATGGCAAAAGAGTGACAGTCTTCACACTTTTTGCTAACATCAGTGAGCTGTAAGACTTTAGAACAAAGATGAGTTAAGAGACAATAATCTTTGCAGAAAGATGTAAGATCTTAGTGCTAAAAAACAGGCCTACTATAGATAATCTTCTGAAGTTCCATGACCACTGCACAAACTGTTTCCAAAGCAAATCCTAGCCTTTGACTTATTTCCAAGCACTGGACTTATTTCCACTGATGTTTTCACTTTCATCCAGATAAATTATATGGCCCTCTGCAAATTTACAATGAACTTTTTAGTGGTATGTTCCCTTTATTTGTAAATCAATAATATGAACTGCAAAAATTTACTAGTAAATTTTTTGCAAATCATATTATTGACTTATGAATAAAGTAAACATACTACTCAATGCCTTTTTTATGCTCTTTCCAAATATAGCAATCGTTTTTGTTGGACATGAATTTTAACCCCACCCCTATATGTACCAATTCATGGTATATATTTGCATATTAGGGGGAGGGGGGGGATAAATTTTATTTCTGATGTAAATGGGAGGTAAGTTTAAACTTTAATCCTACCCCTCTAATGTGCAAATATATACCCTGAATTGGTATATATAGGGGTGGGATTAAAATTCACGTCTGACAAAAATGATTATTATAATTGGAAAGAGCATAAAAAAGGCATCAAGTGGAATGCTTACTTTATTTGTAATTCAATAATATGATTTGCAAATAAATTACCAATTTACCTGTTTTTAACGGGACTCCAACATTTGACTATTGGAAAAAATTTGTTTATAAGCTTATATAGAATGGTAATATCCAATCTCCTTATAATTAAAAACATTTTAGTCATCTAGTTGGAAAATGTGGCCTATCTGTATAGGAAAAACTTAAATTTGCCAACTAGTTGATAATAAATGTTGCCCCAGCAAAACTTTCCTTTTCCAACTAGTTGACTGATACCTTCTCCCCATCAAAAGTTAATTTTTCCAACTAGTTTATTGATAGCTTTTCCCCAGCAAAACTTAATTTTTGCAACTAGTTGACTAATAACTTCTCCCCAGCAACACTTAAATTTGCCAACTAGTAGACAATAAATGTTGCCCCAGCAAAACTTTCATTTTCCAACTAGTTGGCTAGTAACTTCTCCCCAGAAAAACTTTGTTTTTCCAACTAGTTGACTAATAACTTCTCCCCAGCAACACTTAATTTTGCCAACTAGCTGTAAACAAACATTGCCACAGAAAAAAAAAATTATTTTCATACTAGTTGACTAGTAACTTTTCCCCAGCAATACTTTCTTTATCCAAATAGGTAGAAACAAACCTACAGAACTAGCTCCAACTAGCTAGAAACTATATATATATATATATATATATATATATATATATATATATATATATATATATATATATGCATTTATACATGAAATTGTATCTCTGTGGACCTGGGGTAAGACTATCTTGCAGAGTGTTGCCTATGATTGGAAAGCACACTTATAGAAGGAGAAGACTTTTGGTTCTG
The DNA here is from genome assembly GCF_049724085.1 of Artemia sp. Qi Xiang Cuo. NCBI lineage: Eukaryota > Metazoa > Arthropoda > Branchiopoda > Anostraca > Artemiidae > Artemia > Artemia sp. Qi Xiang Cuo. Next base: position 84,511,692 of record NC_142796.1, on the reverse strand, counting down.
TGGCTTCAAGACTATTTAGTCCTGAATTCAGTTTGTTTGATTTACCTTAGCTGTAGCACATTTGTTAAAATCACATACTGCCAATTTTTGTTGGACAAGAATAGTATGTTTTTTGTTTTCTCTTTGTGTCATGTTGTTAGCTAAGAAATTATTCTGAGGAAAAGTTACTTACCAAATAGATGGCTAACAAAAGTGTTTATAGGGTAAGTTTGTTTCTAGCTAGTTGGATAAAGAAAGTATTGCTGGGGAAAAGTTGCTAGTCAACCAGTTGAAAAATAAATTGTTTTCTGTGGCAATGTTTGTTTCCAGCTAGTTGGCAAAATTAAATTTTGCTGGGGAAAAGTTATTAGTCAACTAGTTGGAAAAATTGAGTTTTTCTGGGGAGAAGTTATTAGTCAACTAGTTGGAAAAATTAAGTTTTGCTGGGGAGAAGTTATTAGTCAACTAGTTAGAAAAGGAAAGTTTTGTTGGGGTAACATTTATTGTCAACTAATTGGAATTTAAGTGTTGCTGGGGAGAATTTATTAGTCAACTAGTTGGAAAAATTAAGTTTTGCTGGGGAGATTAGTCAACTTGTTGGAAAATGAAAGTTTTGCTGGGGCAACATTTATTGTCAACTAGTTGGCAAATTTAGATTTTTCCTATACAGATGGGCCAAATTTTCCAACTAGATGACTAAAATGTTTTTACTGAGCCTATAGGCATGGGCATAGGCAGCATATGGTCTAGGGGGGGCAGTCAATAGTGTGATGGAGGGGGAGATGAAGTTGTGTCATCATGGGTGTACATAGCTTCTTGCCTAGGGGAGGGGGCAGCTGCCCCCTACCCATTATTTATGCATTTCTATTATTGCCTTTATATATAAATGTAAAGGCAATGTGGCCTATGGAGTTATTAGCCTGAATGAAGGCATTTGTGAGGTCAAAAATATCACAAGGATCAAAATATTGATTCTGCTTCTGCAAGTAAAGTGAAGGTCTAGGAGAGGGCAGCTGCCCCACCTCCCTATGCCCATGATTATAGGCTAAGAAGATTGGATAGTACCATTCTATATAAGCTTTAAACTAATTTTTTCCAATAGTCAAAGAGTGGATATCTGTTTGTAACCACTTTTCAATAACTTAACTAGTGTTGATAACTTCTTTGTATGCCTATGGTTACAGAAATGAAATACATTTGGGGCCCCTTTAAGGGCTCTATGTGCAATTAGCCCCAGAAGCAACTATTAAATTGTGAAAGAGTATAAAAAAAGGCATCAAATATCGTTTTTACTTTCATCTTAGCTAAATTATGTGACCCACTAGAAATTAACTATAAAACTTTACTAAGGCCTAACTCCCATTCTTGAATAATCTGTTTCTTCCAGCTAGAAACACAATGCTGTATAGGCATTCGTGAATTATAGCCTACCTATAAATCGAATTTTACTAATATGTGGCTAACCACTTCCCTAGAGTATACATCTTTTCATTACCCTCAATATTCAGATGGGCAAAAAAATCTTCTTGAAAAAAAATGTTGTCTGGAGTCCTGGCAAACTTCACATTCTTCAAAGAAAGTATGCTGGCGAATGATATGAAGAATTTATCCTTGTCATAAAGTGTATATTTTTGCTCAGCACCTAAAACAGAAGAAATTTACCAACCAGACTAAAAATTTATTTGAAATTACTGTTAAAACTAAGGTTGAATTAAAAATTTCATTGACAAGAAAAATCAAAAGTAGGCTAACAGGGAATTACTTTGAATAATCATATGAAAAAGTTTTCAACTCACCTGCAACCGCACACAGTTCTTTGATTTTTGTATTTCTCTTTGCAAATTTAGGAGTGTAATAAACTAGAATTCTCTCCCATCTTGGGATTTAACTTGAATAAAGATAAGAATGTTAATCATGGCTATAGAAGATAATGATGGATTTGATGGTCTAGTGGATGACGAAATGGAAGATGATAATGTTGATCAAGATTTTACTGATGAAGGTAGGCTAGGGTTAAAAACCAGTAGGCTAGGTATCCAATTGAACAAAATCAAACAGTTCGTGGTAACGAACTGTAAGTAAGGAGCGAACCGGCTCAATGTTAACCGAAAGTCTAAAAAACGGAATTTTGATACCAATAGATACATCAAAAGAATCAGATTTTAATGCCGATTTCAAATATATAAGTTTGATTAAGTTTAATCTTACCCATCAAAAGTTACGTGCCTGAGAAAATTTGGCTGATTTTCGAAAAAAGGGGGAAAGACCCCCTAACAGTTATATAACCTTAATGAAAATCAAACCATCATATTCAGCTTATCAGAGAAACCTACTGTAGATGTTTCAAGCTCCTATCTAAAAAAATGTTGAATTTTACATTTTTTGCCATAAGAAAGATCACGGATGGGTTTTTTTTTTTTTTTTTTTTTTTTTTTTTTTTTACCAGGGGTGTTAGTATAGACCCCGTGGTCCGATAAAATAGTGGGAGGGCTAATTGGAACGGAAATTAAAAGTTCTAGTGCCCTTTTTAAGTGACCAAAAAAAATGGAGGGAAATTAGGCCCCCTCCCACGCTCATTTTTTTCCCAAAGTCACCCGATCAAAATTTTGAGATAGCCATTTTGTTCAGCATGGGCGAAAATATGATAAAAATGTCTTTTAGGATGACTTGATCCCCCAAAGTCCCCAGGGGGAGGGCTGAAAGTTATGAAATTTACTCAATGTTAACATTTAGTATTGGTGAGTGGGAAGTATACTGACTTTTTCAGAGGAGATTTTTTCTGGTAGGTGGGGGAAGGTGAGGGTGGGGGGCTATATGGAAGGATCTTTCCATGAAGGACGTTTTCATGGGGGAAGGGACATGGCGATGACGGGGACGCCGGATTTCCCAGCATTATTAAAGAGAAAGATCAGGAATTAAATAAAAAAAAACAAGTTTTTCAACTGATCAACTGATTGTGATTAAGAGGTCATTTTTAAAGAACTGGAAAAAAAAATTCGAACTATAGTTTAAAGAGCAGGGTATTGACTAGGGGGCGAACCCCCTAACATACGTGTTAAAAATTTATGAATATAGAAGTTCGTTACGTAAGTTAATTCTAAGTTACGTATATTTATTACTAATAAAAACGTTCGTAAATAAAATTAAACAAGTTTCGAGAAAGCCATTTAACCAAATATAATATGCAAATTTTGTTTTAATTATTCATGTACGGTGAGCCAAAATCAAAACCTGCATTAATTCGAAAACGTTCAAAAATTAAATATAAAAAAAAACAAGTTTTTTTTTTTAACTGGAAGTAAGGAGCAACATTAAAACTTGAAACGCGAACAGAGATTATTCCGTATATAAAAGGGACTGTCCCCTCCTCAACGCATCGCTCTTTACGCTAAAGTTTTTTATTGTTTAAAAAAATAAAGTTGTGAGACAGAGTCAAACTTTAGCGTAAAGAGCGAGGCGTTGAGGAGGGGACAGCCCCTTTCATATACGGAATAATTTCTGTTCGTTTTAAGTTTTAATGTCGCTCCTTACTTTCAGTTTAAAAAACTTGTTTTTTTTATTTAATTACATAAAACCACAACCCTTACATCTTGTTGCCAAAGAAGAATTGTGGGTAAATTTCTACCAAATCATATTATTGAGTTAGGAATAAAGTGAATAAGCAACACCATTCAATGCCTTTTTTACACCTACCTACCTAACCTAACCCTGAATTGGCATATATAGGGCCTAGGGGGGGGGCGGAAATTCATGTCCAATAGAAATGATTATTATAGGCCTATTCATAATCAGCATAAAAAAAGGCATCCAATGGTGTATTCACTTTTGTCCTAACTCAATAATATGATTTTGTAGTACTTTACCAAATTGTGAAGAATTTTATAGGCTGTAGGCCTATCAGAAAAGCTAAACATCTAAGCTTTACATCAATATGGTTAGGTTATTAGCCTATTAAAAGTGTTTAAGGATCAAACATTGGAAATTATTAGCCTAGTTTATTGACTTACCTACAAGGACCTTGGTAATTTTTTTGCAAATCATTATTGACTTACAAATTAAGTAAACATACTACTCAATGCCTTTTTATGCTCTTTCCAAATATAATAATCATGTTTGTCAGGAATGAATTTTACCCCCACCCCTATTTATACCAATTCAGGGGGTAAATTTCTACCAAATCATATTATTGAGTTATTTCACAGCAGCAACATTTAAAGAAATTTAAGCTAATTTTCTTGTGAATTATTATCTCAATTAATCAGTAGTTGTACCAAACAAATCATGCTCAAATTCTCCTCAGGGACATACTGTGGTAATTCTTTTGATACTGAAACTTTCCCCATAGTAGAGTGCAGACAGTTTGTTATTATTGTAATATCCTTTCTTGTTCTAGTTTTGTTTTACTTTAAAGTTTTTTCCAATAGGCAATGATTAGAAGTCCTCAAAAAAATGCCCCCCCCCCCCCCAGATCCCACCCCAAATACCAGTGAAATTGATACCCATCTTGGCTGGTCAAGCTCACTATCACAAAGTTCACATGATAGCTCCAATTCTGAGAATAGGACAATGATCAGTGTAGGGGCTAATGTCACTATAAATGATGATGATGGGTTTCAAGAGGTCCTTTCTAGAAGCTCTAAAAAAAGGAAAAAATCTCCCCAATCAAAAGCATTTCCCCTCTCCCTGCCCAAGATCCTCCCTCCCAAAACTTTGGAATTTACCTTAAAATTTCTCCTATTACCCCCTTTGAAATAAAAAAGATTACTGCAATAAGAGTTGCAATTTTCAAACTGATAAAATCATTGTTCTCTATTAATATTCACTGTGATGGATCCCTGCTAATAGCTGTCTAAGATCAAAAATCAGCAGACACAATAATTAATCTAAATTCCCTTCTGAATACCCCAATCAATGCATCCAAATGGAACCCAAAAGAATCTGCAACAAAAATAGTAGTTTATACTGTTCCCCCAGAAATACCCATTCAGGAGTTAAAATAAGGGCTCTCAGATAGGGCTGGCAACACAATCCCAGTTGAAGATGTTACCCAACTTGGTAAACCTAACTCTAATGGCCTAAAAACAAGTAGATCCTTCGTATTTACACTGAAGGAAAAAATTTATATCTCAGAAAAGTTATTCCTATTTGGGCAAATCAAATCGCACAATGAATACAAACCAAACCCTATCCAGTGTCAGAAGTGTCTCAAACTGGGACACACAACAAACAAATGCAATGAAATTCTCCTAGAGTGCAGTAATTGTAAAGCATTCCATCCTAAAGAGTTGACAACTTGCAACAACACTCAGCCTACATGTATCAATTGCAAAAGCCCACATGAATCTACCAATAAATCACTATGCCCTGCATATAAGAAAAGAGCACTAATACTCCAAATATCAACAGAAAAGGCCATTCCATGCCCCTTTGCTGCAACGGAAGCAAATGCTGCCCAACAATCCCACATAAAGCTCGTAATGAAACCAACCAAAACCCCCCAGTCAAACGCCCCCTATGCATCAAGTACCCTGTATAAAACGCCCTCTCTAGGCCCCCTAGCTCACATCCCTTTCAGAATGAATCACCATGTCAACAAGCCTCCTTGTCCAGTGAGATGAGGTCAGCCTGCCCCCCCCCCCCCCCTCCCAAGAAGAAACACACCAGAAACACTACCAGGAATTAATCCCTTAATTGACAAACAGGATGCACAACCAAACATGCAATCCCCAAATATATGCTTTTTCATTTTACACTGTAATGCAGTTCAGGCCATGAACATATATAAACTACAGAAGACAAAAATCATTGTAGAATTGGCAAAAATCTACATCCCATATGATATGCTCATTTAAGCAAAAAAAGATTTTGCTTTACTTTTAACAAAGCTGAACATTGATACACAGTCATATGAAAAATAAATCAACAACACAACTCATATCAATACTCCAGTGGAATGTAAGATACTCACAGAAAATAAGCTGAATGAACTAATATCTTTTATGGTAAATAAACCCATTGATATTGCTTGCCTCCAGGAAACTCATTGAACCCAAAATCAACAAATTAAGTCGCTGGGATACATTATCCAGAGAAAGGATATATCATCAGAAAGAAAAGGAGGTGGAGTAGATTTATTAGTTAAAAATAATATAAAATTCTGTGGCATCAACTTTCCAGATTTTGCAAATAATGTTGATGCAATTAGTATCAGTGTTTGACTGAATAATATAAAAACCTACATAATAAGCTTTTATAACCCTAATGGCCAAACTACAGATGCAATGGATTTTTTTAATCATATAAATAATTCTAATATGTTAAAATTACCTTAATTTGCACTTCAGAGCAAATTAAGGTCCATACTGGATCTGTTGTGCTCCGGGTCAATGATGGCAAAAATTTGTCACTGTGTTAGGGCCCAGTGACACGCCATATGAGAGGTCTGCTAGAGAGATGCAATTTAAGCCCACTTGGTAGTGGTGGCCACAAGGTAGGTATGGCCTGTAAAGACCATTCTCAGTGGTATAGAGCTGATACCACCACACAACAGCAACTTTGGATTGAGTACGCAAGATGGTTGGGTATGACAAGCAGCATCAGCCTCCTAGCAAGACACTCATTATGATAAAGTTGGCATCAGTCAGTAGTTGAGTGGGACGGACAGTCCCACTCGTGTTTCCATGGCTTGTTATTCCATTCCTTGTCAAGTCTGGACTTGAAGGATGCAGCCATAGGTGCAGTTGCTGTTTCAGCTTGAAGGCTATTCCAATTGTTGACAACATGCTCAGAGAAGAAGTGTTGCCGCGTTTGTGTTTTGACCAAACGTTTTGACAGCTTATGTGAGTGTCCTCTTGTATGGTGCTGACTTGAATGTTTGGTAAATTGGGGGTTATTTGGTTGTGCGTTGTACTTGTAGGTCAACATCATATCACCACGGCGGCGTCTGAAGACGAGTGTTGGCAGCTGCATGTGTTCCAGTCTCTTGTTGTATGGGAGATCTCATAGGCCAGCTATGCACTTTGTGGCACGTCTCTGAACTCCTTTGATTAGACTGGTATCATTCTTATAAGAAGGGGAGGTGAGACACGTACCAAAATCCAAAACGGGTCTAACTATAGCCTTATAGAGCCCTAGAAAGACTGTACAGGAGCAGCTAAAAAATATCATTATTTGCAGACTTCAATGCCCACAGCCTTTTGTGGGGGACTAAACCAGCAAATAAACCTGGTAAATTGATTGAGCATATGACTTCAAATAATATTGAATTAGCTGTTGCTACCCCTCGAAACTTTCAGAAAATAGGGATTCACAATCATTTGTCACCTAAATAAGTGTTTTCAGTTCTGAAAATATTGCTCCATAGTTCCTATATTCAACTTTCAACCATTCTGAGCAGGAAACTTGGATAGAGTCTGAGACAGAATCCAATGTCTGAATGCCCACTGAGGTGTTTTGGCTCTTTGGAAATTCCTACCTTAAAATTGCTTCTTGTAGCAATTTTTCATTGTGAAGCTCCAGAGTTTGTTTTAAGTTGTTTTCACTGTTGATAGTGACCAGTTGCAGTTGTTCCTTTATAACTATTGTATAAGTAATTAAACTTGTTTCCATCTCAAATGAAACATCATATACAGGAGGAGGGGAAAAAACAGTATTGTAATCAGACAAAAAAAAGGAAAAGAATTGTTGTTGGAAAATTACAAATTTTAGTGCAGGATCAGCAACAATTTGACTATTATACAGTATATCATGTACTGTACATCTGCTGCAACAGTTTTGAGAGGCATAACACCAGAAAGATTTTGGATAACATCCTCAGCAAATATCTCCTCAAACCTCTTCAACTCCTTGATTTGATTAGTTGCCTGGTTACAAAGAGAATTGAATATTTGTTTTCACAACATTTACAAATTTGTTTTTAAAATAACATATTACTATTAAGACTAAGGCAAATAATAATTAACATCCCTGAACCAGCTGCAAGGGGTAATTTTTTCTCAGTAGTGAGTTGTTTTTAGAAACATGTTTTTAAATCCTTGGTTACTATGAACTGTTTTACCTTTTTGGGCTCAATATGGAATTTCCCCCAGAAGCAATTATTAAATTCTTCAAGTGATATATTCACTTTCATCCTAGCTAAAGTATCTTGAAAATTGCAAAATTACCCATACCATTTTGACCCCTAAAAGGTAACCTTTTTTATCACTAAAAATGAGTTTTAATAATGGTTAAAATATGTTTAATCTGTAAATCAATGCTGAAGTTAGCATTGAGTGCTTGAACTTATGCTAATTTGCTTTATTTCATCCATGCTAAATTTCAAGGATAAGGCTACTTCCACACTGTTCATTTTTTCTTTTATAGGGCCTAGCTCAGCTCTAAGCACAATCTTGGTTTTTGCAATGGTATTAGAAATAGTAGTCTGAAGATTTCCTATTACCTGTGTAATCACTGATGTTGCATCTTGAATAGTAGTTGTGGGCTGGGGGGTGGTAATGGATCTAGGACTGGTCTCATTTTGATTTATGCCATTTGAAACCACTAATCATAAGCAGTTTCACAAGCTGTTCATACTCCAAATTGGATATTTTTAGGCAATCACACACATCTATTTATAACATCCATCACAGAGTAATGCTTTAGAGTCTTCTTGTAGGTCAGAAATGCACAATAGACATCTGTCCATATTTTTTTAGGGTTTTTGTCTGAGATGCCTTTGTTTAGGCAGTATTTTGGGCAAGAACTGCTATTCTATGGTCTCTTTAGGGATTATAACTTTTCAAGACCTGCACCAAATTCAAAAAAGGACTGTCATAAGGATTGATCAGCTCAAAACGAAAATATTTGTAGGTTTTTATTACTTTTTCAGGTTTAGTTTCTGATTAATCAGTTATGTAGAAGTCCTTGATTAACTCACTGGGTCTAGTCTTCCTATTATGATTAGAGTAATGTATGTGAACCTCAGGGAGTGCAGTTGTATGATATCTCTCCATTAACACCCACATGGCTGCCATTACTGCACTTGATGCAGGAATCTTGACTTGAAACATCCAAAAGGAGGAATTTTTACATGTGATATGATCCTCCAAAAGGAGGTCTCAAACCTTGTTTCAAACCTAATTTTTAATCTGTGGAGGTGTTATTGTAAAATGAAAGAGACATCATTATCTTTTCATAAGCATTTGTTGTCCCACTCCAGTGCTGTATTAATTCTCAACCTCTTTTTTAAAAAGAAAACATTGATTAACTGAATGCCTTCAAGGATTTACTCACTGATCACCCTTAGATAATAAGAAAGATTTGATAATATACCATATTACAATAATAATAAATAACAATGATAATCATTGTAAGGTGTGATAATATTAAGAAAGATCTGAAAATATAGCTTGAGTTTGTCACAAAATCTGTCAGGGGGGTTTAGTGCTAATAAATCATCCATTCATATTACAATTGGAAAATAATATGCCAAAACAGCAGCTTAAGGTATATGTTCCCTCTAAAGAAGCAGTTTTTTGGCATGCTGGTAACTTGAGCCAAAAGGACAATATATATCACTGAATCAAAGAGTCTCAGATCTATCTATTCACAAAGCCAGAATGATGAAATTGCTTAGACTTTTTCTTGGGGGATTGTCTTGACTTGCTTTGAAAATAGAAAAGTTTATCTTTTTTTAATATTTTTCAAAGTATTTTCAATCTTTAAAACCATGCACACCCCATTTCGAAAATTTAGTTGAGCAGTTTAAAAGAAGGCAGATAATCAGGAGATTGGTACCTGTACTATGCAAACCATGGGTTCAGCATTCAAACAGTTCCATTTTCCAGATGCATAGAGCTGAATCTCACCTATGGAATGGTATCAAAACTGTTGAAAAGCAGAAAAATAACATACTAAAAATTGCACTGGGAAGATAAAACTTAAGCATGTACATGGAAATGTTGTATGTCGCCTTCCCCCCACCCAATGTTAAAATGTTTCTTTTAATTTCTGTTTGCAAATTTTTTGGGTACTTAGAATCTGCCCGGGTATGTATTTGGCACCCCCCCCCCCCCCCACAAACACACACACACACATAAGACGAGGGTTACCTTACATAAATTTTATTGGACAATAGCTTGACAGAACATTTAGGGAAAGGTTGTTAAAAAAAAAAAAAAAAATTGGGATAGCAATAATATTTATTTATTATTAATTGTAAATTTTTTTGTTAATATTGAATTCTTTCCCTCTATGATTTTGATTGTGTTGCCCCATACCTGTGAACAGGGGAAGTAATTCTATCCCTTTATAATCCTTAGAAATGTTTAGGATTTTTAGGCCTAAAAATGCATTTTTGTTATTTTATGCCCTTTGTCTAGAATAAAAAAAACTATACATCTATTATATCTGCAAATATTTATATATTGTATGAATGTATTATGTTATGTATCTATGTATTACCCATGGGCATAGGCAGCATATTGTCTTGGGGGGGGGGGGGCAGTTGATAGTGTGATGGAGTTTTATCAACTGCTTTTTCCAAACCATCTGCTTTTTCAGCCATATCTAATGTAAATTTGAAGGTCTAGGGGGGGGGGGGTAGCTGCCCACCTCCCCCCTCCCTATGCCCATGGTATTACCTTAAATCACACTTGCCAACAATAGGATGATTCTGTAGTTACCAGTCAGTGAAGATAGTGTGCTGACTTATCAGGTTAGTCCCAAACTATTTGCAAGGGCTTGTTACACTGTTACTTGTCAACTGATGATTTGAATGCCTCAATACTGACAGAAGAGACTGTATCCTAGTCTAAAAAGCTCCATAGACTCACCAGGTTTTGGTTTTAACCTAAAACAGGGTTTGATCTCATCCTTTTGGGCATGCTTTGGGATAAGATTTTCAAAATTGAGCATCTTGAATGCCATAGTCATTTCCCCTCTTTTTCAGCCATAACCACTGTGGTGTTAACAAACAAAAAAGACAAACAACCCCAGAATGTGGTGGGATATTGATGGGAATTATACTATGAAATTCAACATGAATTAGAGCCCCAAGTCGAAAATACCAACTACTATCAACAAAAATTAAAAATTTCTATACTTGTTCTATATATATTTTTATAAATGTGATAACTATATTGTTATACTATACTAATAGCTATATTTCTATAGTTATTCAATATAAATAGAATAACTGCTGTTCTAAGGTTCCAGTTTTTCTAGTCTAAAAAAAATTGTTGCTTCAAATCTTGACACTGGTCAATCACAGATTTTTTTTTTCTTGAAAATTGAACAGTTTTTAAGTCAAGTCTAACTATCAGTAGAGTTGAAATATGCCTATACAAGTAAAGGATGGTTATCCCTTCTTTTTTTGTGTCAACTTCTGAATCTTTGCAGAGCTCATCCCTGAACTATTAACAGAAAGACCTCAAGAGAATGATCAACTTGAAAGTGTTCTTGTTGTGGATGGTGTCCCAAAAGTGGGCCCTGAACGTTTTGATAAGCTCCAAAATGTAATTAAGAAAATTTTTGGACGTTTTGGTGACATAATCAGTGAGTATTATCCTAAGAATGAAGAAGGGTGTACTAAAGGGTAAGTTCAGTTCTTAAATGGTTTGCTTATTTATAAATTATATTGTTTTATTTCCTTCTTTGTGTCTCTTTTGTGTATGCCTTTCCCTTATTTTTCTCTGTTGCTATCCATTGCTTCATCCCCTATATCAATTGTTTTCTCTAGTTTCTGTTGTTCTTTATTCCTCCTTTTTTTTCTCTATCTCTACTTGTTTCCTTTTTTCTCTGTTTTGGTATCATTGAAAAAGTTGGTTGATCAACTGTAGACAATCAGGGTGTGCATTCTGAATTTCAGATCATTTGCCCCTCTTCTTTCTAGTTTGGGTTGACAATACGTGAATCTTTAGTTTATTTTTCTTTTCTTGCAATAAGTTCATAAGCTTGATAAGAAGGTAACAACTAAAAATATGAAGCATAGAGTACCCTAGTTTTGAATCGTCACATAAGCTTTGAACCAGTGTCTCCCTCCTCCCCATTTTCCCAGCCAATATATTTTTTACCATTTGTTTTGTATATTTTATTGGGGTTTTATTCTTTTGTTTTTTTCATATTTTCCTCAAAGTTGCCTCTCTTCAAATGAAAAATGACTGAACAACCAGATTTTATTTTGTTAAATCTTTGCCACAAATTTGCTTGAAGGATACAACTAAACTATGAAAGAAATGAACTAGAATATTCATAGAAGCTTTAAGCTGCTAACTCCACCCCCTCCCTATACAGCCAAAAGATTTTTTTAATCTATTTTGTTATTTTGCTCTATTATTCAAATTTGCTGCTTTTTAAATTAAAAGACTAAATAATCTGATTTAAAAAACAAAAACAAAAAAAGAGTATAAATTAATGCCAAGTTTTGTTTTGTCAAACTCTCTTTGCTTCACACTTGCTTTTTTCTCTCTTGTTTTGTTCCAAATATCTCTTCAAAGTAAAAAGAAAACAGCAACAATTAAATAACCAGATAAAAAAAGAAATCACCCCAGTGGTGATACTCACTGGAAGGTGGAATCATAAGCTCTCTCACTGGAAGGTGGCTGCTAATTTATATCAATGTTTACTTTTTGTTTTAAGACCAAGGGACGAGAAACTGAGGGATAGATAAAACGAAAGAGACTCATCGCTGCATTAAAGCAAACTCGTTCTTCAGTCAAAAATAACTCTGCTCTCCATCCCTCCAGCAAAATCAACCCAGCCCGTCCTTAGTTCAAACGTGTCACATTGTGAATAAGGTGTAGATTGTATATAGAAAAGAAATCACCCCAGTGGTGATACTCTCTTGACTCTGTAATAATAAGCTCTCTCAATGTAATGGGGCTTCTAATGTATATATCTGGTGTATTTTTGTTTTATTACCAATGAACGAGAAACTGAGTGATAGATAAATTTCCCGATACTCATCGCTACATTAAAGAAATCTCATACTTCAGTCAAAAAAAGGTCTGCTCTCCATCCCTCCATCAAAATCAACTCAGCCCTTCCTTAGTTCAAACTTGTCCCTTTATGTAATAAGGTGTAGATTGTAGATAGAAAAGAAATCACCCCAGTGGTGATACTCACTGGAATTTGGAATCATAAGCTCTCTCACTGGAAGGTGGCAGCTAATTTATATCAATGTTTTATTTTCGTTTTAAGACCAAGGGACGAGAAACTTAGTGATAGATAAAACGAAAGAGACTCATTGCTGCATTAAAGCAAACTCGTTCCTCAGTCAAAAATAAGTCTGATCTCCATCCCTCCATCAAAATCAACTCACCCCTTCCTCAGTTCAAACTTGTCCCTTTATGTAATAAGGTGTAGATTGTAGATAGAAAAGAAATCACCCCGGTGGTGATACTCACTGGAATTTGGACTCATAAGCTCTCTCACTGGAAGGTGGCAGCTAATTTATATCAATGTTTTACTTTTTGTTTTAAGACCAAGGGACGAGAAACTGAGGGATAGATAAAACGAAAGAGACTCATTGCTGCATTAAAGCAAACTCATTCCTCAGTCAAAAAAAAGTCTGCTCTCCATCCCTCCATCAAAATCAACCCAACCCTTCCTCAGTTCAAACTTGTCCCTTTATGTAATAAGGTGTAGATTGTAGATAGAAAAGAAATCACCCCCGTGGTGATACTCACTGGAATTTGTAATCATAATCTCTCTCACTGGAAGGTGGCAGCTACTTTATATCAATGTTTTATTTTCGTTTTAAGACCAAGGGACGAGAAACTGAGGCATAGATAAAACGAAAGAGACTCATCGCTGCATTAAAGCAAACTCATTCCTCAGTCAAAAATAAGTCTGCTCTCCATCCCTCCAGCAAAATCAACTCAGCCCTTCCTTAGTTCAAACTTGTCCCTTTATGTAATAAGGTGTAGATTGTAGATAGAAAAGAAATCACCCCAGTGGTGATACTCACTGGAATTTGGAATCATAAGCTCTCTCACTGGAAGGTGGCTGCTAATTTATATCAATGTTTTATTTTAGTTTTAAGACCAAGGGACGAGAAACTGAGGCGTAGATATAACGAACGAGACTCATCACTGCATAAAAGCAAACTCATTTTTCAGTCAAAAATAACTCTGCTCTCCAACCCTCCATCAAAATCAACTCAACCCTTCCTCAGTTCAAACTTGTTCCTTTGTGTAATAAGGTGTAGATTGTAGATAGAAAAGAAATCACCCCAGTGGTGATACTCACTGGAATTTGGAATCATAAGCTCTCTCACTGGAAGGTGGCTGCTAATTTATATCAATGTTTTATTTTCGTTTTTAGACCAAGGGACGAGAAACTGAGGCGTAGATAAAAAGAAAGAGACTCATTGCTGCCGTAAAGAAAACTCATTCCTCAGTCAAAAATAAGTCTGCTCTCCATCCTTCCATCAAAATCAACCCAACCCTTCCTCAGTTCAAACTTGTCCCTTTATGTAATAAGGTGTAGATTGTAGATAGAAAAGAAATCACCCCGGTGGTGATACTCACTGGAATTTGGAATCATAAGCTCTCTCACTGGAAGGTGGCTGCTAATTTATATCAATGTTTTATTTTCGTTTTAAGACCAAGGGACGAGAACCTGAGGCATAGATAAAACGAACGAGACTCATCACTGCATTAAAGCAAACTCATTCTTCAGTCAAAAATAAGTCTGCTCTCCATCCCTCCATCAAAATCAACTCAACCCTTCCTCAGTTCAAACTTGTCCCTTTATGTAATAAGGTGTAGATTGTAGATAGAAAAGAAATCACCCCAGTGGTGATACTCACTGGAATTTGGAATCATAAGCTCTCTCACTGGAAGGTGGCTGCTAATTTATATCAATGTTTTATTTTCGTTTTAAGACCAAGGGACGAGAAACTGAGGGATAGATAAAACGAACGAGACTCATCACTGCATAAAAGCAAACTCATTTTTCAGTCAAAAAAAGCTCTGCTCTCCATCCCTCCATCAAAATCAACTCAACCCTTCCTCAGTTCAAACTTGTTCCTTTGTGTAATAAGGTGTAGACTGTAGATAGAAAAGAAATCACCCCGGTGGTGATACTAACTGGAATTTGTAATCATAAGCTCTCTCACTGGACGGTGGCTGCTAATTTATATCAATGTATTATTTTCGTTTTAAGACCAAGGGACGAGAAACTTAGTGATAGATAAAAAGAAAGAGACTCATTGATGCAATAAAGAAAACTCGTTCATCAGTCAAACATAAGTCTGATCTCCATCCTTCCATAAAAATCAACCCAACCCTTCCTCAGTTCAAACTTGTCCCTTTGTGTAATAAGGTGTAGATTGTAGATAGAAAAGAAATCACCCCGGTGGTGATACTCACTTGAATTTGGAATCATAAGCTCTCTCACCGGAAGGTGGCTGCTAATTTATATCAATGTTTTATTTTCGTTTTAAGACCAAGGGACGAGAAACTGAGGCATAGATAAAACGAAAGAGACTCATCAGTGCATTAAAGCAAACTCATTCCTCAGTCAAAATTAGCTCTGCTCTCCATCCCTCCAACCAAATCAACTCAACCCGTCCTTAGTTCAAACGTGTCAAAGTATGACTAAGGTGTAGATTGTAGATAGAAAAGACAACACCCAGGAGGTGATAATATCGGGTCTTTGTACTAATAAGCTCTATCTACGGAAGGTGGCAGCTCATGTATATCTATGTTTTATTTTTGTTTTAAGACCAAGGGACGAGAAACTGAGGGATAGATAAAACGAAAGAGACTCATTACTGCATTAAAGAAAACTCAGTCCTCAGTCAAAAATAAGTCTGCTCTCCATCCCTCCATCAAAATCAACCCAACCCTTCCTCAGTTCAAACTTGTCCCTTTATGTAATAAGGTGTAGATTGTATATAGAAAAGAAATCACCCCAGTGGTGATACTCTCTTGAATTTGTAATCATAAGCTCTCTCAATTTAATTTGGCAGCTAATTTATATCTTTTTTGACTTTTTGTTTTACTACCCAGGAACGAGAAACTGATTGATAGATAAATTTACCGAGACTCATCACTACATACAAGAAATCTCGGACCTCAGTCAAAAAATGGAATGCTCTCCATCCCTCCAGAAAAATCAACCCAGCCCTTCCTCAGTTAAAACTTGTCCCTTTGTGTAATAAGGTGTAGATTTAACAGTAACCGAAATACCAGCAGATTCTAATATAAAATGATTGAAGTTACAGAAGAGGGCTATTTCATGCAATCACCTGTTGAACGATAGAGTTAATTACATAAAATAATACAATTTTAGTAGCACTAAGATTGCACAATTTTGTTATTTTGATTTTTTTAATAATTTTGGGTTTTCACAGCTAGTTGCAAATAAAAAGGGAATTAGACTTGTTTTTTATTTAATTCCTAATCGTTTTCAAATACTGCTGGAAAATTTGGTTCTGGCTCCATCGAAAATTTCCTCCTCTTACAGGAAACTCCTCTGTGTAAGGGTCCTCCCACTTAATATACCCTCCCCCTATAAAATTTCCCGTGGCAAATTCTATCCTCGCAGAAAATTCCCCCCGAAAAATTTCCTGGAGATAGTATTCTGCTTAGAATACTTTCATTTTGAAAAAGGATTTTATTTCTAATCGTTTTTCAAATCATTCCATAAATTCTGTAAAATTTTCCCATGGAGAATTTCTCCTGTAAAAAAATCCTCGTTGGCAGTTCGTTTTCAAGTTTAACTGAGGTTTAAGTCCCCCCCCCCTCCTTCTTAGGCTAACATAAAGAGCCTTCATGCCAAATAAGGTAAAAATATTAGGCCAAAGATCTATTGTTTCTTCTTTTAGCTATTGCACCAAGAAAACTCGCCTTTATCCCCTTAACTTACTTGAACCTATTGTTTACTCTATTTATTTAGTTTTAGAAGGTGGAAGGCGTTTAGTCCGCACATTGATTGTTTACTACAATATTTCAACTACAATGAAATATTTCTTCGCTTTCAACAAATGGGCTTTCTGTAAACACATAATTCGTCAAAGAGAAATAAATATTTTAAGTTAGATCAAAAACTCGGCTTGTAATTGCTTCATGTGGATTAAAGGTTCAAGTTGATCAGGGGTGGAGCGGGGGGGGGGGTTAAAAACTAAATATACAATGGTCTGTCGATGGGAGTATACTATGTAATAGTTGAAAACTTAATTGATCAGTTCTGGGTGACCTAGTGAGGTTTAATGTTTGGATGAGACTTTAAAAAAAGTTGAATGGGCAGCCCTGGAGTTTTCACCTTCTAACATTTAGAAGTAATGCAGTTGCAGACCTGACTGAATCAAGATATGCAAATAATTTAAGGTACCAAAGACAGTGAAAATGAATCTGATTATGTCTTTTTTTGCAGCCATTAAACAAGTCTGGGAGGTCAGTATTTTTAATCTATGTTTTAAAACTTCCCAGGGGGTCTCGTACTAGAGGGGGATAGAATCCCTCCCCATTTCCCCTCAAAATTCTTGAAACATTGATTATTGTATATAGATTCTATTTTTCTTAAGATAAGATAAGATAAGGGTTTATTCCAAAAACAACACAACGCAAAAAAACAAATGACCTTCCATAAGCTAACGCTTGTTCGGAAGTAATTACCCTCTTAAAATTAACACTTATAATAACATAATAAAGAGAAAGAAGAGAAAAAAAGAGAAAAAGAAGAAAGAAAGAAAAAAAGAAGAAAAAAATGAAAATCCTACACTCACTCGGCTCCTGGTCGCAATAATCAAAAATCAATACTTCACATACTCCAAAACTTCCCGCCACCATCCCGTAAATAATAAATAAACAGAACAAAAAAAAAAAAAAATATATAGGAAAAACGGGAAAAAACGGGTTCCAGGCAAACCAGAGAATGACTCAACTATACCACCCATTAAACATTCATACAAATTCAAATTCAAACCTATGGAGACAAAGGGTTTTAAGGTCCCGGCGGAACTCACATAGATTTGGTGAACTTTTCAAAGAAACAGGCAAATTATTCCAGACAACTGGCCCCACATGACGTATTGAAAATAGCAATCTAGTACTAGTAACTTGATGTGTCCGTATATCTCTAGCATGACGAGTAGAATAATTGTTTACATCATCACCAGAAATAAATAAATTTGAAAAACACTTGGGAACTAAATTAGAAAAATACTTAAACATAAATAACCCATGGTAAAATTTTCCAAGACCTGACACAGGGATAATATTTAACTGTACATATTGGGATCTAACCGAGGTTCTCCGATTATCTCCGGACAACACTCGCAGTGCCATATTTTGTATCACACGTAACTGCTGCAAATGCACTGAAAATGTGCTAGACCATATACTCATGTAATATACTAAATACGGGTGAACTAACGAAAAATAAATCAATCTCAAAACAGAAACATGGAAAATATTTTTTAACTTTCTCATCATTCCAACATTTCTTGCAATCTTACTACTAATAAAAGAAACATGATTTTTAAAACTAAGGCATTCATTCACAATAACACCAAGGTATTGTATAGTATTTGTACGCTTAATTACATAGTTCTCCATTTGCAAAACCAGAACCCAAGGGTAAAAATTTGATGATCTACCATATATAATAAAACCTGATTTACTATGATTTAATAAAAGCTCATTCACTCTCATCCACTTATCTATACTTAACATACCTCTTCTCATTATCTCTATTAAATCAGATTCAGTCTTTGCTGCGGCAATAAAATGGGTATCATCTGCAAAACTAGGAATAATCACCCTACAATTAGAATGTGCACTATCTAATAAATCCAAAACAGAAAATCATAAGTCATTGATATAAACCAAGAATAAAAGCCGACCTAATACAGAACCCTGTGGAACACCATAATCAACCATTCTTTCACCAGACCTCACATTAGAAATTTCAACGCACTGGGTCCTACCTCTCAAAAAAGTTTCAAATAACTTCAACGCATTTCCTCTAATTCCACAATTTTCTAGCTTCATAATTAAAATTTCATGGTCAACTGTATCGAACGCTTTAACAATATCTAGAAAAATAGACGCCGCCTTAAACCCTTGGTCCAAAGCATCATGCACAAACGTCGTCAAAAATAAAACTGCCTGTTCGGTAGACATCCCCTTACGAAAACCGAACTGATTAGAATGGAAAAAGGAAATATTCTCCAAAAACTCAGATACTTTAGAATTAAAAAGTTTGTCTACTAGCCTAGAAATAACAGAAAGGAGGGATATCGGCCGATAATGATTCACATTTTTCCTATCACCCCCTTTAAATAAAGGTATTACTCTGGCACTTTTAAGACACTCCGGATATATACCACATTTAAAACTAGCATTAACCAGGTACAAAATTTGTTGCAATATCACAGGAAAAATTGACTTAAAAACCTTTGTTGTAATAAAGTCTGACCCGGATGCACAATTTTGCATACCTTTTACCACATCAGACAATTCTTTTTCAGTAACTAGTCGCAAGTACATAGAAACGTCACTACTTTCAGGCAAAAACCAAGTAAAATCACCATCACTTGCAAGCTGCTGAACAGACGACGCTAACCAGCACCCTACACTGGAAAAGTGCTCACACATACGTTCAGTAGTTTGGCAAATATTTTCACCATCAACAAGGCTACTAACAATTTCAGGCTTATTCGGTTTAATAACAGAATTTATAACATTCCAAGTCTTTCTCGGGTTACCCTCCCCATTTTTAAAACTATCACTCAGGTAATCTAACTTAGCTTTACGAAGTATACTATTCAACTTATTACTATACGCTTTATAAATATTTACATCGCTAATACTATTACCTAATGCGGACTTTTTATACAATTGCTATCGCCTAGCTAGAGAAACTAGAATACTCTTCGTAACCCAAGGCTTCTTCGGCGAATCAAAATAGTTACGTTTCTTCCTAACTTGACTACAAGCAACTACCGTATCCTTAATCATCGAATACCAAAGTGTAAATTTATCATTCACATCCATATCATTACTATATAAAAAAATCACAATTTTTTCCTCCAAGCTGATTTTTTAACTTCGGTACATTAATTACAGGAAAACAAGTTTTCGGTACTTCAGAACGATCTGATCTTGGCCGGTTCAAAAGAGAAGGAATAGACACCAACAGACCGAAATGATCCGAAACGTCGTTTACAATAACACTCGCACTACTATATTCAGTACTTAAGTAAACGTTATCAAACAACGTAGCAGAATCATGGCTCACTCTTGTACATATATTAATAAAAGGCTGTAGTCCATAACCTAGCATAGTGTTTAGAAACTCCCTAGCTCTAAGGTTACTATTCACAGTTCTTAAATCCAAGTTTAAATCACCACAAATAAAACAAGGTCTAGTAGAAATTGGTAACTTATCCAATTGCTCTTCTAAAAGTGAGCTAAACTCATCTATATTATACGATACGAAGGGGGTCTATAAACGGCAATCATAAAACACTTAAAATTAAGACACGGCAATTCTAACACCATACTTTCAAACAACATTTCTCGATTAACTCTTATATCATCTCTCACCTTAACCTCAAAATCATTACGCACATAAATTGCTAAGCCGCCATGTTGATGCATCTCTCTATTTTTAATATACAGCTTATAATTACCAATCTCTAACAGAGAAGAACTATGGTTCTTCAACCAAGTTTCCGTTAAAGCTAAAACATGAGGGGTTGATTGCAGACATAACTCATTCAAAAACTGGTATGAACTTCCAATCCCTTGGCAATTTAAATGAAAAATATTAAACTCACTTTGACAACTAATAGAACTCAAATCACACAGAAACTTATAACGGGAATCAGGATTAACCTCATGAAACTCACCCACATCAAAATCTCTGTGAAGTACCCCTTCCCCCAAATCATGCAATTTCATCGAATCACTCTCAAGAAACCCCAGCCGTTCCTTACCTAAACTTGACATTTAAAATAATCAATCCGAAGGGATGGAAACAGGAATTTTGGAATGCGAAAAAATAGTAACCTTACCATACCATGAGTGAAACGACCAAGAATCGAGAAAATTCAGACCAACAAATCCTGAAAGAAAACAAAAGAAAAGAAAACATGGACCAAACATAATAACAAAAAGAATCGCCAACATAGGGGACATAAATAACAAAAACAATGAATACTTCATAACACAAAAAAATGAATAAGTTAATAATAATAAACGCAACAGCCGCTTATTTTAGATTTCATAACTGACACTACACAATACTCACACGATTACAGACCATCCTTTCACAAGATTACCATAATATCAAATAGGGACCTATATTAAACTCCTTCTCTACCTTTACCACCGCGTAAACCTCTTCCCCTCACTTGACTGCGCTGATGCACATTGCTATCACTGCATGGTGAATTAAGCTCCGGGATTATATCACTAGGGCAGAATGTGGCTCGCGAACCATTAAGACGATCAAAATAAAGATAAGGTGGAACGGTTTTAGACACCCAAGTTGAAATACCTATATCCTTTAGCTTAGCCTTCTTTTCAAAAAAACTTTTTTATGCCTCCCGGACAGAAAGAGGGGCATCATCACTACTATAAATCTCTTTCAGATTCCTTACAAATTTCCCTTTCAAATTCTTGCTAACTTTTAGTAAATCAATTTTCTGTTCCCTTGAAAAAACATTAACTTTGAAAAATTTCCGGTCTTTCATGTTTTGTAGCACTGTAAACTTGGGAACCTCACTTAATTCAAGCCCAGACAGACATACTTGCTTAAACGCTTCACTAGCGTCTTCCTTACTGTCACAAGGCAAATTACAAACAATAATGTTACTGTCAGATACATGGTATTCACACATCTTTGACCGACTTGCAAGATCAATATTGTTTTTTCTCAGTGCCATCGCTTCACTCGTGATAACGCTTATCTGCTTTTTTAGGCTATCAGTTTCGCTTTCAACTGATACTACATGGGCTTGAACTTCCGTAACCAATGCGTGAAACTCAAGCTGCGCTTTTTCCACCGATATAACCCTTTGTTCCAGAGATCTCATACGTTCATTAATAGAGTCTAACTTAGATCCGTTTTCTTTCACGATTGCCAGCATCGTAACAAAATCTTCGGACAATTTTAACAATGGTGACTGGGACTCCTCGCTAGAAGTGGCCGAAACATCTAAAACTGCTCCAGTTCCATCAGCTCCAGCACGCTGGACTTTACGCCGACGTCCCATCTTAGAAATAATTAAACAAGAAACGACTTACCTCCCTAGGCAACAAATATTTATCCTCGGAGCTGCCAACGTGCATTAAGCTTTAGCCGTTACAAGGGCACGGCAAACGCCAACTCCGAACTCAGCTCCAAGAACGACTCCTAACGCCAATCTCGAACTCAGCTCCAAAAACAACTTGAAATTTAGGCCAATAGGTCAGCAACAATTCCTCTTCGGGATAATGCACCAAATTTTAACGAATAATTATAATTTGAACACTCGATCAAAAATCAGAATCACAGTTCAGAATGGTTTATATTCAGAATAAACTTGTAACCGCCACTGGATAGACAAATAAGCGGCTCTCGCGTAATAGGCCTTACTCAATCATAAGACAAAACATTACAAATGTTAATTATTCCAAACTAACCAACTTGGCAATTCAAAAACTAGTCAGTAATAGATCCTAAATCATAATCCATTATTACAATTTGAGTTAAAATGTTCACTCATTCACTTCTATCGAACAAACACACCTTATTCCATTTAAGATTATTAACTCAGATAATAATTTTTTTTAAATACACAAGTATCCAAACAATTCAAATTATAAGCAATCTTCAAAATTCAGGTGTATAACTAATCAGTGACGTCACCGATCCAGTCAAAAAATCCAATCTCCAATATTTGAGTGCATTCAGGTAATTGCGTAAGATTTAATCCATTACAAAATTGTGTCACTCTTTAATCCTTTTTAAAATATATATGACCTTCACTGGCGGATGCTGAATGAGAACTGAAGGAAGTTACACTACAAAGTTTCAAAGTGCTTTACATATTATATATATATATATAATTTATTTAGTTTTCTATTTTTTGCCTCATTTTCTGTAAGCTGTTTTGTGATTTGAGTTGAAAGAATCCTTCTTTATATATATTAAAAGCATTTCGCTTAGTGTTATTTGTGTTAGTAAATAAATGAAGATCAGATATCTATTTAAAACTGAGTAAAAGAGCATGGACAGGGGCGTCGTTTGGGGATGGCAAGGGGGGCAGTTGCCCCCCCCCCAATAATTTGGAGAAGAAAATATTATGCATCCCATACCCGTTGACTATCCAGATATGCACCCCTCTTGCCACCCCCTCCCCCCAATAAAATGCTGGAGATTCGCCCCTGAGTATGGGTAGGCTATGAGTATGAGTAGCCTACAAAAAAACATCGTCTATGTCATGTTGCGTCTGGCGTTCCTTAGTGCCTTTTCAAATTTAAAAAAAAAAAAAAAATCGGAAACTTTGATGAAACACTTGTTGCTCTGCTAATTTTGGCAATTATAGTGATTAAAACTATTTTTCTAGTAAAATTCTAAATTAGAGGCTTTTGTGTGTCTTGGAAAGTAGTTCAGTTTGATGAAAGAAACTTACAGGGATGAATCCATAGCCCTAATGATCCTCTGGTAAGGTATTTTGCAGTACCTGCCTCCTCCCTTCTTCCATTTAACAGCAGGCGGGCTTTTCAGTGATACTATTTAGCCCTTTTCCTTTTGCTTCACTCTGTGAGCTACACAGCTACTGGCTTGATTGCCTCATATTTATTAGATAATTTCAGATATCTTTCAGTAGATCTTTCGACTCTAGGAGCTCAATTATGAGATGATAGATGTCAATTTCTATGCTCTGTGTGCAGGTATAGTTGGCTGATAGTGAGATTTTGTGGTGTTTGAAGCATTTTAACAGTTTACAAAGCAAGGTATGTTCTGCAGACGTCAGTATATTACATTCAAATAGGCAATGGTCAATTGTTTCATTATTCATATTACAATGCCTGCAAAGAGGGGACAGGGGAGTTTAACCACTTGAATTAGAAAACTTATACGAAAATGCAAGAAAATTTAGTCCATTTGTTCCAGAACGAATTCTATGATAAATTTTAGAAAGATACTTATTGGTAAAGGGGGAGAGGATAGGATTAAACTGATTAAAATTAATATCTGATAGCCTCCATCAGTAAATATCTCTAATTGGGATTGGTCTCCCACTTGGCTGGTCCATATTTATAGCATTTTTTGCTATTTCATCAAGCTGATGATTACCACTTATGCCAGAGTGGCTAGGAATGTACTGAAAATAAGTTCTTATGCCACTTGAAGCAAAATTATTTATAATACTAATACAATCATGAGCGTCAATGTTCAACTTAAACTGAGGAGCTGAGGCCAGCAATTCAAGGCCTGATAAAGAGTCGGAATATGCTATAATATTATTTGAATTAGGAATCAAAGGTTGGTTTTCCTTAAAGTGTTCTAATGCCATGATTATGGCATTTAACTAAGCAGACATTGTAGATACATTATTATATAATCTCTCGCCCATTGCAATTTTCAGGTGAGGAAGGAAAGCACCCCTTGCTACCTTCTCATTCATTTTGGACCCATGAACCAATATTTGGATATGGTTTTTACTAGTAATTATTTCAAGTTCAGCAAATTTTTTCTGGACAAAAGCAATGGGGGTTAAATCTTTATTCCACTTTGAGAAATCAGTATTTTTTCTGGGACTTGACCAATTGCAAAAGACTATGTGCAATAAACTTTGCCGATATAGGTAACTTCTTCTTAATATTGTCAAACTCATCTGCAATGAGACTATACTTAGCAAGATTTCTTAACCAATTATCTAGGGTATGTGATCTTTTTGATGCAATTTTTGTAAGATGTTTTGTGTTGAAGAGAAAGCTACGTCTCTCCCTTATTGTTGTCAATCCTCTCTCCATAAGCAGAAATTTGGTGCTTGTGGGTTTCCTAAGACCAAATATGAGACGTATTATATCATTTTGTGTTGTTTCAATTTTTTGCATCTGGGTGTTTGCACATGCACCATAGACAATGAGCCCATAGTCAATATGGGGTCTTATATCTGATTTATAAAACCGGAGTAAGGTTTTCTCCTTACAGCCCCAGGGTGTGGAAACAAGTCTTTTTAGTATATTTGTTTTTCTATAGCATTTTTTTATTGTGTCTGAAATGTGGAGGTGGAAATTCAGTTTTTGGTCAAGCATGAGACCAAGGTAATTAATATGATTATCTTCTGGAATAGTTGTTTTATTTAGAGTTAGTTTTGCATTAAGATGGTTTCGCTTTCGATGAAATTGGATTATTTTTTACTTGGTAGGTGCAATGGGCAAATCTGAATGTTGAAGGGCCTATAGGACACAGGGTAATCTTTCGGTTTATTTTTCTTTAGGATTGGTAGGAGGGACGAACATTTCCATATATTGGGAAACATAGCAGAAGCCCAAGCATGATTATAACCATTTAGCATATTCTGTTTTTATGAAGGGATGAGATTCTTTATCCATGTAGAGCGTATATTGTCATAGCTGCCGCTAGTTTTGGTCCTAATATGATGTATTGCATTATTCAATTCCTGGATTGAAAATGGATTGGTTATATACTTTGATCCTGGGCGTGGTTGGTAACTTGGGTTCTAGGAATTGGGGACATTTTGCTTCGATTATTTGATGTTAGCTTATTAACAAAAAGAGTTGCAAATAGATTAGCTTTTTCATTATCATTGTCATAATGGGTATTATTATGTATAAGCTCATACAGGAGTGGGTTTGGGGAAGTCTTTTTCCCACAGATGTGGCTTATGACTTTATGTATAAATGGCTCATGTGTTTCTCTGGAGAGATTATTTGCAAAATTATTCCAGTATTTATATTTAGCATCTATTATAGTCCTTTTTAGATTAGATTCTGCTTGTAATTTTTTAGATATGTAGTATGTGAGGGTTTTTTTTTCTGAATTTCTGAAAAATATACGAATATAGAAGTTAGTTACGTAAGTTAATTTGTAAAGACATTCATTTAGCAAAAGAAAAGTAAAATTTTTATGCAAATAAAAGCTGCATTAACTAAAAAACGATCAGAAATTAATTAAAAAAAACAAGTTTTTTAAACTGAAAGTAAGGAGCGACATTAAAACTTAAAACGAACAGAAATTATTCCGTATATGAAAGGGGCTGTCCCCTCCTCAACGCCTCGCTCTTTATTCCGTATATGAAAGGGGCTGTCGCCTCCTCAACGCCTCGCTCTTTACGCTAAAGTTTTTTATTGTTTAAAAAAAAAATTGTGAGACAGTCAAACTTTAGCGTAAAGAGCGAGGCGTTGAGGAGGGGACAGCCCCTTTCATATACGGAATAAAGAGCGAGGCGTTGAGGAGGGGACAGCCCCTTTCATGTACGGAATAATTTCTGTTCGTTTTAAGTTTTAATGTCGCTCCTTACTTTCAGTTTAAAAAACTTGTTTTTTTTATTTAATTTATTAGTAAAGATGTCAAGACTTCAGCGTGTGTGTCAACTGTTGTGTTTGAAATGCCGAAATTTTGAGTGACACTTGTAATTTCAACATTTTGCTTATTTTGGAACATAGACCAATTTGCTTTAGTGCTGATATATTTGGAGGTATGTGATAGAGTTTCAGCAGGTTCATTTAGGGAGCAAACTATAGCAAAGTGGTCATTACATAGACTATCAATTGTATTTATATAAATTTTATTCAAGATATTTAATGACACAATTTGTAGGTCAAATGTGGAGAATCTGGCACTTTTGGGGTTGAAATAAGTATTCAGGTTCGGAGGGGTAGCAACAGCTAATTCATTATTATTTGAAGTCATATACTCAATCAATTACTAGCTTTATTTGTTGGTTTATTCCCCCACAAAAGGCTGTGGGCATTGAAATCTCCACAAATAATGATATTTTTTAACATATTAGAATTATTTATATAATTAAAGAAATCCATGGCATATGTAGTTTGGCCATTAGGGTTATAAAAGCTTAATATGTAGGTTGTTATATTATTCAGCCAAACACTGATACCAATTGCATCAACATCATTTGCAAAATATGGAAAATTGATGCCACATAATTTTATATTATTTTTAACTAATAGAGCTACTCCACCTCCTTTTCTCTCTGATGATCTATCCTTTCTCAGGATAGTATATCCCAGAGACTTAATTTGTTCATTTTGTGTTAAATGAGTTTCCTGGAGGCAAGCAATATTAATGGAATTATTATTCATAAAAGATATTAGTTCATTTAGCTTATTTTCTGTGAGTGATCTTACGTTCCACTGGAGTATTGCTATGTGTTGTGTTGTTGATTTATTTTTCATTTAACTGTGTATCAATGTTCAGCTTTGTTAATAGTAAAGCAAGATATTTTTTGCTTGAATTAGCATATCATCAGGGATGTAGATTTTTGCCAGTTCTGCATTAATTTTCGTTTTCTGTTATTTTTGTACGTTCATGGCCTGAACTGCATTACAGTTTAGAATGAATAAGCATTTATTTGGGGATTGCATGTTTGGTTGTGCATCCTGTTTGTCAGTTAAGGGATTAATTCCTGGCAGTGTTTCTGGTTTGTTTCTTCTTGGGAGGGGGGGCCAGGCTGACCTCATCTCACCGGACAAGGAGGATTGTTGACTTGGTGATTCCTTCTGATAGGGATGCGAGCTAGGGGGCTTAGAAGATGGTGTTTTATACGGGGTACTTGATACGCTGGGGGCGTTTGACTTGGGGATTTTGGTTGGTTTCATTACGGGCTTTATTTGGTATTGTTGGGTAGCATTTGCTTCTATTGCTGCAAAGGGGTATGGGATGGCCTTCTCTGTTGCTATTTGGAGTGTTAGAGCCTCTTTTCTTATTTGCTGGGCATGGTGATTTATTTGTAGATTCATGTGGGCTGTTGACACATGTACACATGTAGGCTGAGTGTTGTTGCAAGTTGTCAACTCTTTACGATGGTATGCTTTACAATTACTACACTCTAGGAGAATTTCATTGCATTTGTTTGTTGTGTGTCCCAGTTTGAGACACTTCTGACACTGGATAGGCTTAGATTTGTATTCTTTGTGTGGTTTGATTTGCCCAAATAGGAATAATTTTTCTGGGATATTAATTTTTTCCTTCAGTGTAAATAAGAAGGATCTACTTGTTTTTAGGCCATTAGAGTTAGGTTTGCCTAGTTGGGTAACATCTTCAACTGGGATTGTGTTGCCAGTCCTATCTGAGAGTCCTTCTTTTAACTCCTGAATGGATATCTTTGGGGGAACATTATAAAGAACCATTTTTGTTGGGGATTGTTTTGGGTTCTATTTACATGCATTAATTGGGGTATTCAGAAGGGATTTTAGGTTAATTATTGTGTCTGTTGATTTCTGATCTTGGACAGCTATTAGCAGATATCCATCACGGTGAATATTAAGAGAGAACGTTGATTTTAGCAATTTAAAAGTTGCAACTCTTATTGCAGTAATCTTTTTTATTTCAAAGGGGGTAATAGGAGTAATTTTAAGGTAAATTCCTAAGTTTTGGGAGGGAGGATCTTGGGCAGGGAGAGGGAAAATGCTTTTGATTGGGGAGATTTTTTTCGTTTTTTTTTTTTTAGCTTCTAGAAAGGACCTCTTGAAACCCATTATCATCATTTATAGTGACATTAGCCCCTACACTGATCATTGTCCTATTCTCAGAATTGGAGCTATCATTTGAACTTTGAGATAGTGAGCTTGACCAGCCAAAATGGGTATCAGGTTCACTGGTATTTGGGGTGGGATCTGGGGAACTTTTTTTTGGAGGACTTCCAATCATTGCCTATTTGAAAAAGCTTTAAACTAAAACAAGAAGGGATAATACAATGATATCAAACTGTCTGCACTCTACTATGGGGAAAAGAAACACCACAGTATAGCCCTGAGGATGATTTGGGCAGGATTAGTTCGATACAACTGCTGATTAATTGAGATAATATTTCACAAGAAAATTTATTTTAAATTTCTTAAAATGTGGCTGCTGTATGTTGCTCTCATTCCCGCTCCAGAGGGCACTGACCTTTGGTGACAAAAAATCTTTAGATTCCTACAGTTAAAACATGAGAAATAGATCTACTGTTCAAATGAGGTGCAAGGAACGTGTTTCGAGCCTCATATAAGGTGTTAAAGATTTTTAAATCTATTTTTTTAACTTTGCAAATAGCCTTGATATTGCTTAAAGTCCTGTTGAAATAATGGAAATTATATATCCAAAAAGTAATCAAAAAGAGACTGAAAATTCAAAATTAAGGCATTTTGTTAAAATTAAGATATGTATAAACCTGTCATCAATGCAATCTTCTAGGCCCTAGAAATAAGGAAAGGGTAGAGATAGTAGCTTGAATACACCTTCCCTCAGTATGTGTTGTAGAATTTTCAATCACCTAACTCAACTATTTTCCAGGATAACAAGATGCCCCTCAACTTGAACTTTACCCTTTTACCTTATTACATTACGAAAATGCCAAGAAACGCAAAATGGTGCTGGTGACTATTTTCCGATGCTAGTACTGTTTTCCGCTCTTTTGACCTTCCTGTGCTCTTTCCTTTGAATCTTAGCACCAAATTACTGAACTTTAATTTGTTTATTTTTTTAATCAGTAATTAACCAATTAGTTAAACTAGTGAAGCTGTTTTCCATTGCAGATATGTGTTTTTTGAGTACAGCACAGAAGACAGTGCCAAAGAAGCCTTGAAGACGCTAGATGGATACAAAATGGACAAATCACATACATTTACAATTAATTTGTTTTCAGATTTTGAAATGTAAGTTTTTTTTTTTCAGTTTTGCCAGTTTTACAGTAACTTATACTTTAAGGCAAGCTTTGATATTTGAAAACCGACAGGTATATTTATAGACCAATGTAAACTCCTTGGCGCTTTTAAATAAAAATCCAGGAAATATGCGAATTATGCGAAAATATATGAATTTATGGAGAAGCCTTAAAAAACTTAATTTCTTGTTGATGGGCAGACTGGCGTTTAGTTTTTGATATTTAGGTGTTTTTCGCTTTTGTTCCTAGTTTGCTTATATTTTAACTTTAAACTGAGATAACACTTGATAATTAAAGGCCAATTGGTGCAAATAGACACAGGTAAACCTAGGGGGGGGGGGGGTATATAGATCGGTTGTTTGTACAGCTTTAGCTCGGTTGTTTAGTCACTTCTCTAGCAAGATACATACCCTAGGAAATTATATTTTTGTTTTAAAATAAGGCAAACCATGATATTAGAAAGTCAAATAGACGTGTATTGACGAGTACAACACCCTTCGGTGGTTCGAAAAGAAAAGAGGAAGGGATCCCTAAAAAGGATGGATTGTAGCTGCAGCGGTAGCTGCAACCTAGTAAAGGACGAACTTTGACCAATAGTAGCCCAAAATTATTCATTTTGAAACTCAATTGGACCGAAATAAAAAGTATAGCATTTTAATCGCCATGGCTGAAAACCCCATACATGAAACTAACAGTCCCCTGGATTGAACAACAAGTAAAAATAACTCTTTTCATGGGAAGCACAGATGTGTCCCTTTTTTTCGTTTTTCTTTTATTCACTGCTAGCGGGGCACTGGAACATTGTCGAGAGCTGTTTGGGGGGCTCTTTTTAAAGAAAATTGTTATAACTAGTTTCTTTTGTAATTAACAAAGCACAATATTTAAGATAAAATTAATTTTTTGACAAAAAAAAATGCATTTTCTATTTTGTAATTAGAAAATGGTATATTTGATAATCCAAGGCCAACAGGTGCATATAGATTCAGATAAATCCACCAGGGGAGAGGTATTTTCGCTACTGCAATTAAAAAAAACATTTGCTGAGTTTTACTATAATAATCCTACTGTAATTATTTTATTAGCTTCAACACTTTTTTTTACTTTTAATGCCAAAAAGATAAAGATGCTCAGTTGTACTTGATCAGTTTTTCCACAAATGCTATAGCTTTTTATGGTCTTTATGATGGTTTTACTCCTTGACATATGTAATAAAAAACAGAGGAAATCCAAAGTGCCACCCAACATACGGTTTATCTGAACGATGGTTTGGGTTGAGCCTCTTCTAGATTAGATTCCTGGCAGTGGCCATGACGGATACTATAGTTTTTCGAGGTATGCAAAGAAAGTGATGAGATTACCTTCACTGCAGCACCAAGCCGCCTGAGGTCAGCACAGCTACGCTCGAATCTCCTCCGTCTCAATCTATTCAAAGCCTCCGTCTTTACACCCTATCAAGAAGTTCCCATTTCCCTTAAATTTTCCTTACGACTTCCTCCAGACCCATTCGGAGACGACTGGCTTTTTGTTTGGCCCTAGAAGGCTGACCGACAAGGACGATCTTGAGCAATCTGTCATGCTTCATCCGTGGAACTTGTCCTAACCATCTAAACCTTTCTCTCATTATAGTCCTAGAAAGCAGGACAGAACCACACGTATAGCCTACTGTTTGAGATACGGCCTACTGTTTGAGATATGATTGGTCGGTCGGGCACCCAAAACAATTCATTGGCAATTTCTCTGTAAAACATCTAGCATATCCTCCTGTTTTTCATAGTGCCCATCACTGTAGCTTCTACTGTCATCACTGTAGCTTCAAGTATTCTAACCTTGTTTCGTAGACTTATCTTCCTATTCTTCTAAACTTTCCTTCAACTGTAAAAAAGCACCCTGGGCCTTGGCTTTTCAAGCGTTAACATATTCACTGTCTTTACTAATAATGCTACCTAGAATTATGAAGCTTAGATAATTTCGGAGACCACACTTATTTTTCTATGACGATAAAATAAAAGTTCAAAATAGGGATAAAATTCTTTTTAATAGACAGTGTATAGAAATTCACAAAAAATACCAGATATTTCGGTCACATATACAGTGACCGTCATCAGTTTTACTACTGATAACGGTCACTGTATATGTGACCAAAATATCTGGTGTTTTTTGTGAATTTTCTATGCACTGTATTAAAAAGGATTTTATCCCTATTTTGAACTTTTATTTTATCGTATATGAAGCTGTCCACTTGATCGATCTTCTCGTTACCCATTATCGCTTCTTCACCTGCACTTATTCATAGTTTATTGTTTTTCTGTGCTTGCAAAAGTGATGGAGGTGGGGGCAAACTAGATATATTTTTTATTTTTATTTTCCGTCCACTATCGATCCATTTTGATGCTTATCGTTATTCGTGTTTTCGTGTAATTCATTCAAACATTACGGAGAATTATATCTAACACCTTTTCCTATTTCTGGGGAAACTTCTTATTATAAAAAAAAAGAAATTCCATTATCACTTGTGATTGTGTTGGAGGAGAAATGGCGGTTTCACTTGGTTTTTGTGAGCTAATTGCTTAGATTCTCTATTGAAAATTAAGACAGTGTAAACTCTTGTGTTCAAGTGCTCAGAAAAAGATGGAAACGTTGGTTGTTTGTCAAATAATGTTCTTGAATAATACATAATATACGCTGATTTTGTGTTGGTATTTCTGTTTAAGAGTGGGGCAATTTTATAAATTATTTTTCTTAGTATTTTTTATTCAATTTGAACTTAATATCGCTCAGCTTAACGTTGCTGCCCAACATAGCTCAGATTCACAAATGGATTCTAAAAATTCTTAAATCTTAAAAATCTTGTAATTTTCTCCATATTTTCGTGTATTTGTCATATACTTTGCATATTTTTTATTCTTAACATCTTTTAGTGTTTTGCTTCTCTTTTTCGACCTTTTTTTGCTGTTTTGATGAATTGCACTGCCTTGCAGAATAAACTCAAACTTCAGCATATAGTTCCTATATCAAATATTTATTTCAAATGTTTATGAGCTAAAAGCAGCGTTTTTGGCTATCCCATACATTAGGAGGATTATAATCTAATATAATTTCTTTAATTTATATAATTTCTATTTATTTTAATATTGATACTGATTTGTGGTAATTGTATGCTTGGTAGATTATTTGATTCTATTTTTGTTCATTTTTGGTTTAATGGAGTTCTTTAGTTTTTTTAAAAAAAACTTAATTTGTGGAAACAGTTATTTTTAATTAATGTTATAACAAGCCAAAGTATAATATATATAAATAACACCCATATAAGTATATAATTTTGATATAATTCCACCAAAAGCTTATTAGCAAAATAGCTCCGTCCCAGGCCCTATTTTATGAGAGCTGGTGTCCTTGGGGCTACAGGGCTGTCTGGTTTCAGGGTTTTCTCTAACAAATTAAAAACGAAACTGAATTTTAAACCCCAACATTTAGGAGGAGGATGTGAGGAGGATCCGTAAAATTAAAGCTTTTTGGTCCCGAAAATGCTCAGTTTTCAATTTGTGCCCCCCCCCCTCCCCTAAGGTTTTGAGCTCCTTTAATTTACGTACCTTTGTAAATAATGTAAACTTTTGATGTAAATTTTAATTTCATAATGAACCACCTTTTATTCATAGAAGGGCTTATAACAGAGGGTGGCAGTTCATGATGTAATGGGGTGGTAAATTGTATTTTTTTTATCCAGGGAGCTTTTTTTCTATTAAATACAATACAAGATATTTTTCCTCTCCCAATTAGCCTCCAGTAGTTAAATCTCAAAACTAATGTGTAACTTCTGTACAATGACTCGTGTATTTTCTACCTTCTTTTCTTTTCTAGGTATGAGAATTTACCGGAAGAATGGACTCCTCCAGAGCCCCATCCATACAAGTCCAAAGGAAATCTTCACTATTATTTGTTGGAATCAGATGCATATGACCAATATGCAATACATTATGAAGGAGGCGAAAAAACTGCCATCTTTTTGAATTCTCAGCCCGAACCATCGTTAATACAAGAACGGCCGGTAATGCTTACTTTTTACTTGGTAGAATCATAAGTATATCACGTTGAATTATCAAGATCCTGTATTTACTAATTCCGGTGTTGCAACTTGTTTCTTTTGTCTATGTTTCCAATCTTCAAACTGTTTGACCTTTTTATTTGGGGGAAGCTATAAATAAATAATTAAGTTTCTTTTCGGCTTGTTATAAAATAGTACTAATTTATTTATGCTAATAAAGCTACTGGGTAAATTGAAAAATAGTAAACATGTTTGGAATTGTAATGAAAAGTAGTTTCTTTCAAGTAAGTTTCAAATTATTTATTAATTATTAAAATCGTATTATCTGTTAGTTAACTATAATTGCTAATAAAAGAATTCTTTCTGCATTTTTTTATTGGATTGCTTTATAATTCTATAAATTTATTGGTTTACTTTAACTGTTTATTAAATCCCAATTTGATGAAGATTGTACAAAAGTTAATTCACTAAAAGCGCTCGTTAATGGTATTCAGAAATATTATGTGAAAAATTATTAAAAATATTAAATAAAAAAATATTATTAAAAACATTTAATGTGAAGTTTGCTTTTGATCGTTCTAGCTGTTAATTTGCTCTCACCCGAAATGAAAAGTTTAATTTTTATTTATTAATACTTTTGTTGAACTGGGAACAGCCTTCTTCTTCTTCTAATTCACAGCAGGCGGACTATTCAGTTGATACTATTACAGCCTCTTCAGTTGATTCTTCAGTTCTTCTGCTTCTTGTCAAAGTTTTATTTCAGATTCTAAAATTCAGGTTTTCTCGCAGCTTAATTAAGTTTAATACTAACTTCCAATACTAACTTGCGTTGATCTGCTTGAGTTATCCTAAAAATATAACTTGAATTTTTTACAATAGTAGCCAATATATATAATAAGTTAATCCAAGTCAATCTCTAATACCATAAGAAGCTGTTAATTCCCTCTTGCCTGGAACGAAAAACTGTATTTTTGTAAACCACTATTAATTATTCTTGACATCGGAAACACGCTTCTTCTTCTTCTAATTCACAGCAGGCGGGCTATTCAGTTGGTACTATTTAGCCATCTTCTTTTTGCTTCACTCTGTGGGCTACAGAGTTACTGTCTTGGTTGTCTCTTATTTATTAGATATTCTCAGATATCTTTCAGTAGATCTTTTGACTCAAGGAGTTCAAATATAAGATGATAGATATAGATTTCTGTGCTCTGTCTGCAGGTATAGTTGGCTAGGCGCTCTTAGTTTGATTCTTCAGTTCTTCTACTTCTTGTCAAAGTTTCATTTCAGATGCCGAAATTCGGGTTTTTCGCACACACTTGCATCTTTATGAAGGTCTAAAAGTAATTTCATGTTGCATTGATCTGCAACGGCTTTCATAAAAAGAAAAGTTTTTTTTACAGCCATTATATGATTCAAGTCGAGCCCTGAGACCATGGAAGATCTTTAATCCTAATGTGAAAGTTTTTTCACATTCTTCTTCTTCTTCTAATTCACAGCAGGCGGGCTATTCAGTTAGTACTATTTAGCCTTTTTCTTTTTGCTTCACTCTGTGGGCTACAGAGCTACTGGCTTGGTTGTCTCTTATTTATTAGATATTTGCAGATATCTTTCAGTAGATCTTTTGACTCAAGGAGTCCAAATATAAGATGATAGATATCAATTTCTTTGCTCTGTGTGCAGGAATAGTTGGCTAAGCTCTTGACTGATGGTGAGATTTTGTGGTGTTTGAAGCATTTTAACAGTTTACAAAGCAAGGTATGTTGTGCAGACGTCAGCATATTACATTCAAATAGGCAATGGTCAATTGTTTCATTATTCATATTACAATGCCTGCAAAGAGGGGACAGGGGAATTGAACCACTTGAATTAGAAAACTTATATGAGAATGCAAGGAAATTTAGTCCATTTGTTCCAGAACGAATTCTATGATAAATTTTAGAAAGATACTTATTGGGAAAGGGGGAAAGAGGGAAAGGATAGGATTAATCTTATTAAAATTAATATCTGATAGCCTCTATCGGTAAATATCTCTAATTGGGATTGGTCTCCCACTTGGCTGGTCAATATTTATAGCATTTTTTGCTATTTCATCAACCTGATGATGACCACTTATGCCAGAGTGGCTAGGAATGTACTGAAAATAAGTTTTTATGCCACTTGAAGCAAGATTATCTATAATACTGAGACAATGATAAGTGTCAATGTCCAACTTATATTGAGGAGCTAAGGCCAGCAACTCTAGGCTTAATAAAGAGTTGACGTATATGATATTATTTTTTGAATCTGCAATCAAAAGTTAATTAACTTTAAGGTTATCTAATGAGGAGATACTAGTATTTAACTCAGCAGTCAATAAGGATAAATTATTATATAGTATCTTGTCCATTATTATTATATGGCGGGGACAAAAAACACAACTTACTACTTTCTCATTCATTTTTGACCCATCAACAAGTGTTTGGAAGTGATTTTTATAGGTAATTGTATTAAGTTCTGCAAATTTTTTCTGGACAAAAGCAATGGGGGTTAAATCTTTATTCCACTTTGAGAAGTCATTATTTATTATGTGACTTGACTAATTCCATGGGAGGGATCGGGGTAAAGTGGGTGCTATAGACTTTGCTGGTATGGGGAACTTCTGAATATTGGCATAGTCATCTGCAATGCCTCTATACATGGCTGGATTTTTTAACCAATTATGTAGTGTCTGTGAGCTATTTGATTCAATTTTTGTAAGATGTTTTGTCAAGAGAAACCTACGTCTCTCCCTTATTGTTGTTAATCCATTCTCCATAAGCAGAAACTTGGTGCTTGTGGGTTTCCTAAGACCCAATATGAGACGTATTATATCGTTTTGTATTGTTTCAATTTTTTGCACCTGGGTCTTTGCACATGCACCATAGACGATGAGCCCATAGTCAATATGGGGTCTTATATGTGATTTATAAAACTGGAGTAAGGTTTTCTCCTTACATCCCTAGGGTGTTGAAAGAAGTCTTTTCAGTATAATTATTTTTCCAGAGCATTTTCTTATTGATTTTGAGATGTTGATGTGGAAATTTAAGTTTCTGTCAAGTACTAGGCCTACGTAATTAATATCATTATATTCTGAAATAATTGTTTTATTTAGAATTAGTTTTGCATTAACATGGTTTCGCTTCCGGTGAAATTGGATTATTTTTGACTTGGTGGGTGCAATGGGTAAATCTGAATGTTGAGAGAATTTTTCAAACTGGAAAAGTGACTTTTGCAGATTTGACTGTGCTATCTGAAAGGTGTTGCCTGATGACCATAGCACCAGATCATCAGCATATTGTAGATTCGTGTGGAACTGAGGACTGGTCCCTGACGTAGGCCTTTGGCTATTGTCTTTTGGGGTGAAGAGGCTGAACCAACACAAACGATGAAACTTCGCACTTCTATGAAGGATTTAATAAAAGATACTTGCTTAGGGGGTATTCCAAGGTTTGCAAGTTTGTTTAAAAGGATTTGGTGGTTCACATTGTCATATGCCCCTTCAAAATCTAGGAAAGCTGCAACTAGGACATTATTTTTTGAGAAAGATTCATTTATTGCATCTGTTAGCAAAATGAAAGCATCTGTTGAGGAGTGGTGTTTTCTGAATCCAGTTTGAGTGTGCGGGATCATATTATTTTTTCCAACAAACCAGAGGAGTCTGTAATAGATCATTATCTCCATTATTTTCCCCAGTATAGGAGTAATCATTATGGGCCTATGGGACTCAGGGTTATCTTTGGGTTTATTTTTCTTTAGGATTGGTAGGAGGGATGAACATTTCCATAGATTGGGGAACCTATAAGATGACTAAGCGTGATTATAACAATTTAGCATTTCTTGTTTGCATGAAGTGGTGATATTCTTTATCCATGTAGTGTGTATATTGTCATACCTTCCGCTAGTTTTGGTCCTAATATGATGTATTGCATTATTCAATTCCTGGAATAATGCCAAACACTGATTCCAATTGCATCAACATCATTTGCAAAATCTGGAAAATTGATGCCATAAATTTTTATATTATTGTTAACTAATAAAGCTACCCCACCTCCTTTTCTCTCTGAAGATCTATCCTTTCTGAGGATAGTGTATCCCAGAGACCTGATTTGTTGATTTTGGGTTAAATGAGTTACCTGGAGGCAAGCAATATTAATGGAATTATTATTCATAAAAGATATTAGTTCATTTAGCTTATTTTCTGTGAGTGATCTTACATTCCATTGGAGTATTGATATATGTTGTGTTGTTGATTTATTCTTCATATGACTGTGTATCGATGTTCAGCTTTGTTAAAAGTTAAGCAAGATCTTTTTTTGCTTGAATGAGCATATCATCTGGGATGTAGATTTTTGCCTATTCTGCAATGATTTTTGTTTTCTGTAGTTGATGTATGTTCATGGCCTGAACTGCATTACAGTTTAGAATGAATAAGCATATATCTGGGGATTGTATTTTTTGTTGTGCATCCTGTTTGTCGGTTAAGG
The DNA here is from genome assembly GCF_049724085.1 of Artemia sp. Qi Xiang Cuo. NCBI lineage: Eukaryota > Metazoa > Arthropoda > Branchiopoda > Anostraca > Artemiidae > Artemia > Artemia sp. Qi Xiang Cuo. Next base: position 84,473,336 of record NC_142796.1, on the reverse strand, counting down.
GATTAATTCCTGGTAGTGTTTCTGGTTTGTTTCTTCTTGGGAGGGGGGGGGCCAGACTGACCTCATCTTACCGGACAAGGAGGCTTGTTGGCTTGGTGATTCCTTCTGATAGGGAGTTGAGCTAGGGGGCTTAGAAGATGGTGTTGTATATGGGGTGCTTGATGCATTGGGAGCGTTTGACTTGGGGGTTCTGGTTGGTTTCATTACAGGCTTTATTTGGTATTGTTGGCCAGCATTTGCTTCCATTGCTGCAAAGGGGTATGGGATGGCCTTCTCTGTTGATATTTGGAGTGTTAGAGCTCTTTTCTTGTATGCAGGGCATAATGATTTATTTGTAGATTCATGTGGACCTTTGCAATTGATGCATGTAGGCTGAGTGTTGTTGCAAGTTGTCGACTCTTTAGGATGGAAAGCTTTACAATTACTACACTCTCGGAGAATTTTATTGCATTTGTTTGTTGTGCGTCCCAGTTTGAGACACTTCTGACACTGGATAGGCTTAGGTTTGTATTCCTTGTGTGGTTTGATTTGCCCAAATAGGAATAATTTTTCTGGGATATTAATTTTTTCCTTCAGTGTGAATAAGAAGGATTTACTAGTTTTTAGGCCATTAGAGTTAGGTTTGCCAAGTTGGGTAACATCCTCAACTGGAATTGGTTTCCAGCCCTATCTGAGAGCCCTTCTTTTAACTCCTGAGTTGATATCTCTGGTGGAACATTATAAACTACTATTTTTGTTGGTGATTGTTTTTGGTTCCAATTAGATGCAATAATTGGGGTATTCAGAAGGGATTTTAGGTTAATTATTGTATCTGCTGATTTCTGAGGTTCTACAGCTATTAGCAGAGATCCATCACGGTTAATATTAAGAGAACATTGATTTTAGCAATTTAAAAATTGCAACTCTTATTGCAGTGATCATTTTTATTTCAAAGGGGGAAGTAGGAGTAATTTTAAGGTACATTCCTAAGTTTTTGGAGGGAGGATCTTGGGCAGGGAGAGGGGAAATGCTTTTGATTGGGGAGATTTTTTTCCTTTTTTTAGAGCTTCTAGAGAGGACCTCTTGAAACCCATTATCATCATTTATGGTTACATTAGCCCCTACACTTATCATTGTCCTATTCTCCGAATTGGAGCTATCATTTGAACTTTGAGATAGTGTGCTTGACCAGCCAAGATGGGTATCTTTCACTATGGCACTTTCATTGGAATTTGATTTGGGATCTGGGAGGACTTTTTTTGGAGGACTTCTAAACATTGCCTATTGGAAAAAGTTTTAAACAAAAAAAAAAAAAAAAAACTAAAACAAGAAGGGAAAAGAGAATGATATCAGACCGTCTGCACTATACTATGGGGAGGAGAAACACCACAGTATAGCCCTGAGGATGAGTTGAGCAGGATTGGTTTGGTACAACTGCTTATTAGAAGCGATAATATGTTCACAAGAAAATTTATTTTAATTTTCTTATAGATTTGCTGCTTTCATCAGCCCGGAGGAACATTAGGAACATTCTGTTAATTTGACTCTTCTTCTTCTTGTCAAAGTTTCATTTCATATCCTGAAATTTGGGTTTTTCGCACATACTTCCGCATTTATGAAGGTCTAAAAGTAGTTTCATTTAGCGTTGATCTGCAAGAGCTTTCCTAAAAAGAAAAGTTAATTCTGTTTCACAGTGACACATAACTAATATGCGGTACAATCTAGAAGGTGATGAAAGTGGTGAATCCTCAACCTGAATTGTCAATAATACAAAGCGATGAATAATATTTACTTTTTTTACTGGAACCATAGGTAAAACTTGTGGAAATTTAAGGGAAATTTAGACAAATTTATTTGGCTATTGCTGAAAAAAGTGAACAATGAGGCCTAAATTTACTACACATTAATGATCAGTGATCACAGTGATCACAATTTCCTAGTGATCAGAGTAATGTTTACTGTTTATTCACTAGAACTTTAAGTACAATCCGTTGAAGTTCTAATGCCCCAGCCACACCATAGTCACATCTATCGATAAAGAAATCCCAAATATCATGAATGACAAGGCAATTTTCTTGATTTTAGCATCACACTTGTATTTAAAAAGCAAAAAATTGAAATTGCAAGAAATTAGTTTAAAGAGTTAGCACCAACAGTAATTTGTGTTCAACTGTTCTCTACTAATACTAAATATTCTTAACTTTTGTCAGATTCCTCTCACAGAGAAAAAAACTGCTGTTCTAAGTTTCCATCTGTTCTAGTTTTAAAAATTATGCTTTAAGCCTTGACTCTGATTGGTCAGTCAAGAAATTTATGTTTGAAAGTTGAACAATGTTCAACTCGAGAAATTACAAACACAAAACGAAAGTTGCGCTGTAGTCGTGCGTAATTTTGATTTTATCGACAAGTGTGACTATAATGTGGCACGGGCATAAGGAGGATTAGAAAACTTTCCCAATTTATCTAATGCTAAAAAAGCCTTAGCTTGTACATACTGTAGTTTTAGGATAACAACATAGATTGTTTTATGTTTTGAGGCAATAATGTCGTCTTATGTTTAATAAAACATTATAATAAATAGGAGTAATAAAACAATAGCTTGTATATTTGGTGAATTAAACATCTGGTGTATATCTGGTGCATAAGTAACTAAATCTGGCGTATATCTGGTGTACAAACATCTGGTGTATATCTGGTGCATAAGTAACTAAATCGATTGGGTTTTAGGAAATAGAGAATGAAGCTGGTCATAAGAGCACTGCGTATTTGGAGACTGTCCTTAAGGAATGAACCATTATTTATTTATTCTTTTAAAGAAAATATTCTTCTTGAGATACTGTTTTATAGTTTTGAGGGATTGTCAGCTACAGTATTTAATTGACGGCGAAGAAACAGAATCAAAGTGTTGCTCCCGTAACATTTTAGTTGGTAAAAGCAACCAAAGGTTGCTGCAAAACCTCACGCAGCTTTAGTAACGCAGATCTAATTCCTTTTTTATATGAATTGCATCATTAAGATTCATCAGTTTCCAGCACTAGGCAAATTTGCGTTTTCGTGATTTCCAGGAAATTATTCGCAAATTTCCAGCCCTAGGCAACAACTCTTCTTCTTGTCATTGTTTGGATTAACATGTAGACGCTTTTGGATGATCTCACCGCCAGAATCAAATTTAGAGCCCTGCAATGTGTTGCTGCTGTTGAGTTGGAATTTGGGTTCCGTATTACCAAACTGAGATCAAACACACTGTGCCACCACAGGACTGTTGAACAACTCTAAAATTTAGGATGCAAAACTATCAGAACAAGAAGATAGGTCGAAATAAGAGACAGCGTCAACAATGAATAACAATAAAGAACTTTAATTAAAAAAATAATATACTGATCTATTATACATAATTGAGTGTTGGTTGCATGCATCCCGCCAATAAGTCATCTAAAACCTATCACATGATGCTATGGCAAGGACTTACCCAGGGGGGCGTTACGTGGTTTGACCCCCCCTCCCCTCCTGAAATGTTTATCTGATTCGTAAAAACATCACAAAAATCGATATAAACACATTTGTTATGCGTTTTCTGAGGTTTTTGTCGTGTAATCCCTCCCCGAAAAAAATCATTGTGTAAAGCCCCCCCCCCCCCGAAAAAAATCCTGGGTACAGCTTTTTGCTCTGGAACCAGTTTCCCTGGTAAACGGAGATCAAACCAGCCAGTTAGTTTTTGGGTGTTCGGAAGAGAGTACTGATTTTTTGCCTAAAGCAAATGACTATATTTCGTTATGGAGATTGCATACAGTCAAGTTACATTGGGCTGTGGAACGAAAGGCCCTAGGTGACAATTTTCAAAATGTTCGGAGAAGAAACAACTGTTTCGGAAAATATGCCTCCTCTCTCTCGGGCTCCAATAGTACCTTTCTGGTCATCTGATGGTGGTCCTTCTGTGACAATCTTTGTGGCTGTTGAGAAGCCGTGTACTTAATGCTTTTTGGTCTATAACGGTTTTGATTGGTTTAAAAAATTGAGAATCTATTGAATTTTACATTCTTTTTTATTTGTTTATAAATACAGATAAAAAAAGAGGAAGGCTTTTTTACGTAGTTACGTAAGTGTACCCGCTGTGTTCTATCATATATAATATTTTCCTGTTAAGTTTAGAAAGAAATTATTCCTTTTTTCTTGTAGAGATGGACGGATGCCCACCCGCGATGGTCGCCATTAGGAACTTATTTTGCCACTTATCATGCCAAAGGCATTTGCCTCTGGGGTGGTGAAGATTTCAAGCAATTGGCACGATTTAGTCACCCAATGGTTCAGTTGATAGATTTCTCACCCAATGAAAAGTAAGTCCATTTCAGTTTATTTGAAATTAGTGTTACTAAAAAGTAAATTTAATAGACTCAGTTAGGGGCAGCTCTTTGCTAGGGATGATTGAATATGCAAATGAGCACGCTGGTATTAAACTCTGTCCCCTCCCACTTCCATGTCTATATGCAGGTGTACCCATGTATATCTTCCTTTATCTTTTCAAAGACCCGTTTTTTCTCTTACCTTTTTTTTAATTTGTTGACCAAAAAATGTGGTCATAAATGTATACCAATTACACAAACACATATTTTGTATTAGCAGATGTTATTTTGTATTTGCTTTTCTCATATCAAAAGACAAAGTGTGCTATTTGGAGTGCAGAGTCAGGGGTACCTTCAATCAATTTTGCATAATTTTGGCTTACTTTATTATAAATGACAAAAAAAACGTCATAAATGGTGTATCAATACACAAACACGTATTTTGAAGTAGTAGATGTTGTATTTTTCAACTTTTCTCATATCAAAAGACAGAGTGGACTGTTTGGGGTGTGGTGTCAGGGAATGACAAAACAAAATGTCATAAAAGACATTTCAATTTCAGAAACATTAATTTTAAAGAAGAAAAATTTTGGCTTTGAATATTTCTTTTGTCAAAAAATGAAATGGACTTTTATAGATAAAATAACAATTCCAGAAGTGTGTATTTAAAGAAGCAGGTTTTCACTTTTGAACATTTCTTTTGTCAAAGCTTTTATAATTAGTGATTTCCAAGATTTCTTTAGTATTAGAACGTTGTTCAATAAATCAAGAATCCCAGAGAAGGGGGTTCAGTCCCCCAACCCGAGCTCCCTTGCTCATCCCCTGTATACTTAGCAATAACTAGGTTGCCTCAATACTTTTCTTCTAAATAAAAAAGTTTTTTCTGCCCCAAATCATGATTGTCTTTGTCTAAACTAGAATCTGTCAGTTCAAGAGGAACCAATCTTTTGAAGTCATACCCGGGGGATTACAACATGTTAATGGAACCTACATTTTACGATTCTAATTTGAAGGATAGAGGAGTCTCTCAAGGCTATATTCTTTTATTTGTGTATGTCACCATGGCCCAATTGGGCTTTCTTGTAAATAACTCTATCTATCTATCTATCGTACTTGCACCCACTTTTCTTGTTTTCAAGTAAATGGGTTTTCCTCGTTATTCAAGCCAAGGAGCTGTAAGTTTCCTGTCTAGGGGTTTCAAAAAGGCGTTTCAAATAGTGTAACTGTGATTTGACCGCTACAACTTTGATTTTGATCTAATTCTTTACTATAATTTTTCAATAGGCAGTTATTATTTTTTAACGAGCTTTTCAACTTTTGGCTACTATATGCTTCTGTTCGCCTTTTACTAGTTGCAGCTATAGCTGCAACCATGGTTTAGAATTTGAAAGATAAGCGTTTATAAATGTTGCATTCATTTATTACGTCATATTTGGTTACAACTTATGATTAAGACGTCATTCATCAAGCTTGTACATAAAAATGTAGTTTTTTTATATTCTGTTTTAAATATACATATATTTAAAAAGGCACTAGAGGTGGCAATTTCCTTTCAAATGAGCCATTAAACAGCTCTCTTATGATGTTCCAGTGCTAAGCTATCTTGGGAGAACAAGAAAAAAAAGATGCTGATAACACATAACACAACTTATCGTGATAACACAACTTATCGTGTTTTTTAACCCAAGATATTCCTCGCTATTCAAGCCAAGGGACGGTAAGTTTTCATACACAGGGGTTTTGGACAAGGCGGTTCTTTTAGTGTACTTCTTGTTTTGATCTGATACTATATTTAAAACTTTTGGCTATTACAATTCTTAGTATTGGGCGTGATTGTCTCTTACTAGGTTGCTAGCTACCACTGGAAACCAGATTTTGATGCAAAACTAATTTTAAATTTTTTAGGTATTTCTCCAGTTTGAATTAAAAAAACTAATATTATTGGTTAGACACCGTGAATGCCATCTTTCACTGTAAAGGCCACATACCCCAGAGAAGCAACTTTTAAAACGATAAGAGGATAATATTATCTTGCCAAAAGATCCATATTACCTTGTCAAAAGATAAATATGTTGCATCGTCATACATATTAGAATTTAGTTGCTGTCAAAAATTGCATTTCATTTTAATACTGCAGTTTGGACCAGAGTTTTTTCTTTATTATAATAATAAAGAAAAAACTCTTCCTCGTTGTTCAAGCAAAAAGGACGCTAAGTTTCCTATGTAGGAGTTTCGGACAAAGCGGTTCTAGTAGTGTATTTCTTGTTTTGATCTGACACTATTTTGAGGAGTTATGGGCTATTGTGTTTCTTAATATTGGACGTGATCGTCTCTTACTAGGTTTCTAGCTACAGCTGCAACCTGGATTGCGTAATCCAGTTAGTATTAGCTAAAGTTTGTTCTCTATAACACATCAATTTACTTTAAAATGAGCCATTAAACAACTTTTCATTGGCCATTAACTTTTCATTAGTCATGAAAAGTCGTGAAATTGCAAACAGGAAAAAGCATATGGTTTTTTCTTAATTGGAATAGTAAGAGACGACCTGGCTACAACCTACGATGACGTCATTGATCAATCTTTAACATGAAATATCTTTAACATGAATTCTATTTTAAAATATTTTGTTTTAATAACAAAAGGTTTTTAACCCCAATAATTTCCTTTAAAATGAGCCATTGAACAACTCTGCGATGTTCTAGTGCCAAGCTGTCAGTGGAAAAGAAAAAAGAAAGGAAAAACAGAAGATTGTTCAGGCAGAATGATGTAGTAGCTGCCACTTTTCTTGATTTTCAAGCCAATATGTTTCCCTTGCTGTTCAAAGCCAAGGGAAAGAAAGTTTCCTATAATGGAGTTTCGGACAAGGTGGTTCTAATGGTGTACTTTTTGTTTTGAACTGGCTATTCTTAAGAGTTGTTATATTTCTTAATATTGAACGTGATTGTCTCTTCCTAGGTTGCTAGCTTCTGCTTAAACCCGTATATATTTTTGATGTCCCACTAGTTTTAGGAGTTATGGGTGGTTATTTTTTATATAAGACGGGATCGTCCCCTACTAGGTTGCTATGTGCCGCTGCAACCCAGATTATTTATTTAAATATTTTAGTTACTATGCTGTAGTTTGTTTTATAATATAACTACCGCTGCCACGTGGAAAAACCCTAACAACATATTATTGCATTTTCATCGCCTTTTACTAGATACTCTGAAATTGTAATCTGAAAAAAGCCCATGGCGTCTTCTTAATACAAAAAGTAAAAGACGACTTGGCTACAGCCTACGATTATGACTTCATTAATCAATATTGTACATGAAAAATGCAGTTTTTCGTACAAAATTATCATATTTGAAAAATTAATTTTTTAATTACAAAATTTTTTTAACCACATTAATTTCTTTAAAATGAGCCGTTAAATAGCTCTCTACGATGTCCCAGTGCCAAGCTATCTGAGGAGAAAAAGAAAAAAAAAGATGTCGTATAAGCAGAGCATTATTGTTCCAGCCACTTCTTGATTTTCAACCCAATTCACAAACCGATTGCAGATTCACAAACCGATTGGGAGGGGAAATCCATTGTCGGTTCGAAGTTTCCAATGCTGTCCGAGTAACATTTTTCCTGTCGGTATAAAAAACTAACGAAATCTTCACGTCTTGTGCAATGTCAATTGTAGGAAAGGGCAATACTCATTAGTGATTTTTGTGACACATCCGTTGTTTCATCAACAACCAGACTGTAGAACTTGGCAGAATGAACTCGTGCAAGAATTTCTTTAAGAATCTCTATGGCTTGGGCATCTTGGGGCAACATTTTATTAATTCGTTCCTGTTTTTTACCTTATATAAGTAGCATCTGCATTTGAGCTTTCCAAATGCTGTTTTAAAGTGATGTCGCCACTATTTACACGGTACCTTAAAAGTCCTCGAGAGTTCCCTTCTTTTGTCAATGGGTCCTTTTCTAGAAGCTACTGGTCTTACGATAACTCTGACTTGTGATTTTCAGCTTTATTCTTATATGTGTGTGAGGGTTCTCTTCTCTCTACCTCTTTCTCTCCACTTTCTCTGAATATTTCTCCCACTGGAGGAATTTCCTTAAACTTTGATTTAGCTACAAATCTGGTCTACACAGACTGCCGATAAAAAGAATACACCCTGAATTAATATGGCGGATCATAAACATAAAAGGCTTATTTACAATAAATGACGGAGGTCTACTACTAGAACATTTACTCATTACCAGTATTGTAACCGCTGCTGCTTCTGTTCCTTCTTCACTGACGTCAATTACCGCCTCGTGTAACATATTTGAAGCATACAACGGTTTTCTTTTAGATATACCGCTTAGATCAGCTCTTGGGCTAAAAAGATCAGATATGCCCATTTTCTTCATTATAGGCGATAGGTCTTTCAATTTTTCCAATTTAATTTTAAACTTTGGTAATGACACTTGACATTTTTCTAAGTGAATTTTATCAACCATTTGTGTCAATTTCAAAATATCCAAAGGGTTTTGTTTAATTTTTTTTTCAAAACCTTCTAATCCATCAATTTTATTAGGCATAATGATTAGCATTGCTAATTGACAATCCTTATAGAACATCTGAAGAATTTTAACATCAAGATCTTTATTTTCTCCAACTTTACACTTTATTTCACCACTCATTAAGTTTGTATATATTTTTTTGCCTTTTGAAACATGGAATATATCCTTATGCGTGTTGGTGGGATTGAATGGATATTTCCACATCCCCTTAAAATATATGGCGTTGACAAGGACTAGACAGCAATCGGGGCCTAACCAGCCTTCCTTGATTGGTTCTTTGATTAAACCCTCTGTCAGCTTTTCCACCCATTTGTTAATAGCAGTCCTTTCAATGCCGTTTATAAATGCCGCCCTAAAATATTTTTCAACAAGAATAGAAAACGAATCCAGAATCTTAATTTTTTCAACATAACATCTATTACCAATTTTTAACTTATTTGTTTTTTCGCCTATAAGATAATTTTCCTCATCATGGAGGCTTTTGAGGACATCCTTAACACTTTTGCTAGCTAAATGCAGAGATTCATATAACTGTTGTTTAGTTTTACCTTTAGCACCGGCAAACACCATAGCTAATATTGTGGTTATGCTATATGGTGAAATGATGATATTTCTATTTAACCCAATTTCATTTCGTACCTCCCCATAAAGATCAATTGCGAATTGTACTCTGCCAATTCTGCTTGATGTATCAGATGTCTTGCTGGATCTACTGTAATCGCTAACAATCGAAGAAGCAATGTCAGCGGTAACATCTTTCTTGCTTACGACATTCTGCTCACGTTCTGGACAACTAAAATCATCTTTGATTTTTAATATTTTATTCAATATTTTCATTGTTTTATGAATTATATAACAGTATTTTCTTAAGTAGCGTATGAAGTATCAAAAACCTACCAAAAAATCAAACTAATTTTTAAATTTTCAGGTATTTTTCCAGTTTAAATTACAAGATTACAATTATTGCTCAGATGCCAAAAATGTTTTTGCAGTTTATAACTTTATCAATTCTGAACTAAAACTAAAATTTAAAAAAAATTGATTTTTTTTCAATTTTTACGTAATCATTTTTTTTCAATCATTAAGTCATATATGGTCATTACATATTTAAAATCATCATAAAAATTCGATTCTTTTGATGTATCTATTGGTATCAAAATTACGTTCTTTAGAGTTTCGGTTACTATTGAAACGAATCGCTCTTGCTGTACAGTTCATTACCACGAACTGTTTAATTGCTTCAAAAATCAAATATCTTTGAAAAGACTGTAGTATGAAAAAATATCAAAAATGCAGTTTTTGCAAAAAGTAATATTTCAAAAAAATAGTTTTTTGATAAAAAAAAAGGCACTAGAACTTTTAATTTCCGTTTGAATGAGCCCTCTTACAACATTCTATGACTACTGGGTCGATACAATCACCCTTGGTAAAAAGATAAAACAAATAAACACGCACCCGTTATCTTTCTTCTGACAAAAAATAAAAAATTCCCCGTTTTTGTAGATAAGAGCTTGAAACCTCTACAGTAAGGTTCTCTGATATGCTGAATCTGATCGTGTGATAATCATTAAGATTCTATGACTTTTAGGGGCTGTTTCCCTTTTTTCGAAAATAAGACAAATTTTTTCGGGCTCATAACTTTTGATGGGTATAACTAAATTATAACTAAACTTGATGAAACCTACACATTTAAAATCAGCATTAAAATTCGATTCTTTTGATGTATCATTGGTATCAAAATTCTTTTTTTGAGTTTTATTGAGACGAGTCGCTCTTACTATTAAGTTCGTTACCACGAACTGTTTGATTAAGAAAAAAATGAGCGAACAAAAAAAAATGAGCGAACCAAGTCACTTCTATGACCTGTTTTTGATCTTGTTTTAAAAAAAATTCAGCAGAGATAATTTCTCACGGATAATGATTTTATTCAACTCTTAAAAACAGGATATTTTTGCAACCATCAAAAATTGCAGTTAAATCAAGCTTAATTTTTTTAACATCAGTATTACAATGACATTTTCAAACTTAAACCGAAAAAATTTAAGATTTTCATGCATGGAGAAGTTTAATATTGAACTGCTCAAAAAACGAAAAACTGGAAATCGCAAAAATTATTGTATATAATTTAACAAGGTATTGCAACAATTCAGAAGTCTTAAAAAAATTCTACTTTTGAATCGGCTGTGCTGGCATTCAATACATCTCCAACTTTCTAAAGTTATCCACTTCCCAAACTCGAACAATCCTGTATCAGTGATTGGTCGGTTGGTTGTCTCCTCCGTCGTGTACGTTATTTTTATGCTGTTCAACAGATTTAGCTCAAGTGAGAAATGGTTACTGCCACCCAGGGGCGGTCCGTCTGTGAAAATTTTGTAATATTTGGTCATATGTGTAGTGATTATGTCAAATTATGTTCCTCCTTTTGTAGTTGTGAAATTAAGAGTATTACTTAATTCAAATGCCCTGTAAAAATTTTCCAGTTTCAGCTCATTACAATCAACAAGAACAAACATTGCACATCCGGGCCACTTACCTGAAATGTAGTTGGCACTCAGGTGGAGCTTTTCAAGATGTTTTTAATCCGGGTTTCTAAAAAGTATAATAAAAAGACCCACACGTCGAGTAGTTAGAACCAAATAAAATACAAAAGGCTTCTGAAATGTTGTAATCCCTTGTTAAATTATAAACAAATATTTTTGCAATTTCCAGTTTTTCGTTCTTTAAGCAGTTCAATGTAAACTCCTCCATGCATGAAAATCTTAAAATTTTCCATATAAGTGTGAAAATGTCATAAATTTCAGAAATCATAAATGGTGTTCGTCAATACGGTTTTTTTTTATATAATTATCTATTATTATGTAAAATGCAGTAATTTTGGGGGGGTTTCAATAAAAAAATTATTGGTTAACTGAAACTAGAATAATTCCTAAAAATTTTAAATAAAATAATTTTATTTAACTGCAAACTGCAAAAATATTTATGATATCTGAGCAATAATTTTAATTTTTTAATTCAAACCAGAAAAATACCTGAAAATTTTAAAATTAATTTGGTTTTTCTTTCGCTTAAAGTGACTCATTACGCCATTTAATCGGGTTAAACAAATTTGGTATTTGCTTTTGACTGATAAAGTACTACAAGACTATTCATATTGAATCCGGGTTGCAGCGGTAGCTAGCAACCTAGTAAGAGACGATCGCGCCCCATGGTAAAAACTAAACTAACCCATAACTCCTAAAAGTAGAGTCAGATCAAAACAAGAAGACCACTACTAGAACTGCCTTGTCGGAAAGCTCTATATAGTAAATTCAACGCCCTTTGGCTTGAACAACAAGGAAAATATACTGGCTTGAAAATCAAGAAAAATAGCTGAAGCCACGTTATTCTACACATACGGCATCTTTTTTTGTTTCCTTTTTTTTTGCTCACGAGAAAATGCAATGTATAACATTCCATGATTAAAATCTGGAGTACTCTCAAGGTCGGCGCCAACAAATTCAAAAGTTTGCCCTTGCAACTTATGTATAGTCATGGCAAATGCAGGTCGAATTGGAAATTGATGTCGTTGAATAGTACATTCAAGTTTACCTTTACTAGAGTTTACTCTTACTCGGGATATGTGAACTTCTATTCCTGATTTTTCCCCAGTAATTATATTTGCCTTAATTATGTTGTTACATAATTCAGTAGCAATAAGACGGGTCCCATTACATATCCCTTCTGAAATATCTTAGCTATCGTAAAGAACATCGTTCTTTACTTAGGCAGCGCTATTACGCTGCCTGTGATAACGCTTTACGAGATTTATTTAACAAACAAGAAAAAGACTACGGCTTTTTCTTCTTTGAAAGAGTCAGAGACGAACCTCAAACAATCAAGTGGCTAACTAAGTCCAATGTATGCAATGGTTTGTTATTCCAATGATCGTCTTTTAATGTAAAAAATCAAATATCTTTGAAAAGACTGCAATATGAAAATACATCAGAAATGCAGTTTTTTGACAAAATTGATTCTACTTTAAAAAGTATTTTATTTTTAATTACAAAAGTGACTAGATGTAACAATTTCCTTTAAAATAAGCCATTATACAGCTTTCTATGATATTTCAGTTCCCAGCTAGCTGAGGGGGAAAATCAAACGGAAAGAAAAAAAGATGTCGTATATGGAGAATATCGTGGTTAAAGTCAATTTTCTTGAATTTTTAGCCAATATATTTTTCTTGTTATTCAAGGCAAGGGACGGTAAGTCTGCAATATAGAAGTTATGGACAAGTTGGTTCTAACAGTGTACTTCTTGTTTTGATCTGAATCTTTTTTCAGGAGTTATGGGTTAGTTTAGTTTTTACTATGGGGCGTGATCGTCTCTTACTAGGTTGCTAGCTACTGCTGCAATCCGGATTTAATCTAAACTACAAATTATTTACGGTGTCTAAGAATTAATTTTAATTTTTTATTTCAAACTTCACCATGAATCTTACTAAGTTGCTAGCTACCACTGCAACCCATATCTTCACTAGAAAACTAATCATTTACTATGCTCAATAGTTCGTTCTTTAATCTAACCCTTATATAAAATGCGTTCTTTAATCTGACCCTTATATAACTTTAATATATGCAATGGTTTGTTCTTCGAATGATCGCCTTGTAATGTGTGGTCCTATAATCTAATGCGCTTTGGTGAGGTTTCAATTTAACAACCTATGAAGGTGCTCTATATTACCTCTGAAGGTGCTTGTATTTCAGTTACTATGGGCAAGAATTCGTTCAAGTTCAAGTTCTTTATTAATCAATAAAAAACGTTTTGACAAAACTATCAAATTAATGACTCACAGTGAGAATAACTCGTGTGTGGGTTTATATACACTCAACAATAAATAGATAATACTATCTCCAGATACTGGAATAAAACGATTGCTCTTCAACTCTCCGTATGGTAACAACAAACAAAATCCGAATAAAATCAAAATAACCAAATAAATAAAGTGAAATGAGGAGCATCCACCCCAGAAAATAAATCAAATTAATAATTACTGATTAAGTGATTCATTAATCTAATTTTATTATTAACCAACGATTTATTCAAATCTACAAAACTATGAAATTTATTCAAATTATATATAATACTATGCCTCGGTGAAAAACGGGACCTTTTGGATTTTATTAAAGCTTGACGGACTACAGAACTGCCACGTGTCCAATATGCATGCAAAACCTGATTATCATCCTGAAAAAATTTATTATGCAAATAAAAATACTCAGGCAAAACACCTTGAATGTGTTTAATCATATAAAGAACAGAATGGGAAGAAGGGAAAAGTTCCAGTGGAAGGATATTTAAAATTTGATACATACTTTTTGTTGACAATTTACAAGGATAAGAAAACAGGCTAGACAAGAAAATTTTCAATAGACCCAGAGCTTTATTTTGTTGCCTCTGAAGAGGAAGAATATGAGTTTTAAAAGTATTCAAAAAAATAATGGGACAGTAATTTATATATGAATGCACTAGAGAATGACAAAGAGAATTCAGGACAAAAAATAGCAGGACAAATTCCAGATGATTCATCATTCCAATATTTCGTGCCAGTTTTATTCGAAGATAAATTGCATGACTTTAAAAGGATTAAGTTGAACCCGGCATGATTCCGAGGTATTAAATATAATCAACTCTATCAATTTCAATGGGTAGGCTTTGAATATTAATCATCATAATTTCCGTTGCTGTTTTCCCAGTACGAGATAAGATGATAAATTTTGTCTTAGCACAATTCATGGACTGTTTTTTTCACGAAAACCATAAGATAAGCTTTTTCACTGTTGATTTCATTATGAACTTCAAATATTTAGAGTTGTGGCTGCTAATTTCGCATGCCGTGTCATCGACGTATAATGTGTTAAGGCCAATATCTTTGACTCTATTACTGATATCTTTAACATAGATAAGAAATAGGAGTGGATCCAAAATAGAGCCTTGTGGGACTCCAACTCACTGAGATTGAGATACTGATGAGGAAAAAATATCGTCTCCTTCAACATACTGATTTCGGTTTTTTAGGTATGACATTACTAAGTCATTAACTGGGCCTCTTATGCCGCAGTTATCAAGTTTAGTATGCAATATTTTATGGGAAATCGTATCAAATGCCTTTTTAATGTCAATAAAAATTGTAGCAGGAATATCACGTTTGTCGAGGGCTTCATGAACAAGCTGAGTCATTGCCATAATAGCATGCTCAGTAGAGTGAGACTTCCGGAACCCAAATTGCATCGGACTAAAAAATTTAGATTTTATTGAAAAGCTGACTACGGTTATAGGCACTTTTCGAGCAACTTCCCAAATGTAGACAGGATTGAAGTCGGCCGATAGTTTGTTGAGTTCTTCGGGTCACCTCCTTTATACAAAGAGATAATTCTTGCAGACTTCAAACAAGAAGGAAATCTTTTGGTTTTAAAACAGAGGTTGAACACATGGGAAAGCGGGATTACAATATTTTGTGTTATGCACTTAATCAGATTAGTAGATGACCCATCAATCCCTTCCGACGATCCATTCTTTAAAAGGTTTGTTGTAAGTGAAAGTTCATCTGGGGTTACAGGAGTAGGAAAAATGGAGCTATTGTGAGACGGGGGTAGATATGATTGAAAGTCCTCTCCAGTTTCATTATCCAGATAACGGGCCAGGTTGTTTCCAGCAGTTGACGCGGTTTCCTCGCCAATTTTTGTAAAGTGTATATTTAATGCATTGACAACTTCTACTTTCCCTGTAGCAAGTTTAGTTCCATCCTCAGCTATTAATTCATCAGGAAGATCATGGGTCTTATGCTTTCCTAAGCACTTATTAATTATTTCCTATGTCTTCTTGGGGGACCCTTCTACTTCAACAAATGCTTCGGCGAAGTAATGACTTTTTGTGCTGATCTTAGAATTTTTGGTAAATAATTTTTGTATCTGCGAAATTCATCTAATTTAACTTCAGATGGATGCATTAAGTATGCCTTATATAACAGATTCTTATCTTTTATTGATACCAGCAATCCAGGAGATATCCAAGGCTTAATCGGCTTTATACTATTTCTTCTTGATATTTGGCGGAGAGGGAAAGTATTATTGAAACAACGTTTAAACTGATTCACAAAAATTCAGCAGGAAAATCAGGGTCCGAAGACTCTAAACAAGAAGAAAAATCTTGAAGAAAGCAATACTTTAAGTTTACTTACGGAGTTTCTGTTAGTCACTCTCATTTTTCTTTTAGTAGGCCTATTAAACTCTGTAATCAAGTGAAAGTTGGTCACACGCATCAAATGGTCTGAAAAATGTTCAATAACCACGTCACTAGACTTCAGTTCCAGATTCGGAAACAAATTATCAATAAAGGGAAGCAGAATCTTCCGTTATTCTTGTTTGGACTCCATAAGCTGGTAAGAGACCACCGGACAGGCAAACCTTTAACAAGTCAGCCCCGTCAGAAGAGATTCCATGGAAATTACCACTTGAATTATTAGAATTATATAAATCAATATTAAAGTCACCCATGATAACTATTTTTGGATACTTTTTCGAAGCAATAAGCACAAAATCATCAAGAAGTTCCATGAATTTTGAAGCAGGAGAACTTGGAGGCCGGTAAAAAGCACAACACAAAATTTTCATACCATTTACATCTATTTTAACTGCCCAAAATTCAAACGCCATTTCAAGATATAGGTAATCAAATTCACTCACCAGATCTGACTGAATTGTTGATTTAATGTCCCTGTTTTTTATTAATCCGATTCTTATGAAAAAAAAGTATAATCCTGTACATTAATAAAAGACTCTGTCAAATCACTTGAAAACATTTCACAAGAGGCGAAGATATGTATATTATGATGAGAAATAAACAGGGATATTCAATCAAAGATATTTAGTAACCCGCGACAGTTCAAAAATGCCATTCTAAAATTAGCGACCTTTATTTAAAACTTGGGTGGGGAGTAGATATTTATTTTTGGGATAGAATGAACCATCATATCAAAAACATCGTCATCTTTGGTGAGGTTTCATTTCACCAACCTATGAAGGTGCTCATATTACCTCTGAAGGTGCTTGTATTTCAGTTACTATGGGCAAGAATTCGCTCTTGACTGTAATGCAGTTTTTTGTCAAAATTGATCCTATTTTAAAAACTATTTTATTTTTAATTACAATAGGCATTAGATGTAGTAATGTCTTTTAAAATGAGCTATTATAAAGCTATGATTTTCCAGTGCCCAGCTAGCTGAGGAGGAAAAAAACGAAAAAAAAAAACAAACCAAAAATGCCATTTAGGCAGAATATTGTAGTAGCTGCCATTTTTTTTATTTTCAAGCCAATATATTTGCTTGTTGTTCAAGCCAAGGGACAATAAGTTTCCTATGTAGGGGTTTCTGACAAGGAGGTTCTAATGGTGTATTTTTTGTTTTGATCTGACTATTGTTAGGAGCTATAGGTTATTATATTTCTTAGCACATTGGACGTGATCGTCTCTTACTAGGTTGCCAGCTACCGCTGCAACCCGTATATATAATGATTCCTTTTAATACTTCAGTTACTATGGGCTCGTTCTAGTTACTAGTTACTATGCTCGTTCTAGTTCTAGTTACTTCAGTTACTATGGGCTCGTTACTAGCAGTTCGTTCTTTAATGTAAAAAAAGGAATAAAAAGATGCTCTCGATGCAGAATACCGTAGTTCAAGCAACTGGTCTTGTTTTTCAAGCCAATGGGTTTCCTTCACTATTCAAGCAAATGAACTACCTTTGCTTTGTCATAATATAAATATTGTAATCTTAACTACGACGGTACAATCGTAAGCATACGTGCGCTACCTAGTGGTTATGATAGCTGACATTCATCAAGATTGACCATAAAAATGCAGTTTTTAGTGGAAAAATTGATTCTATTTTGTGAATATTTCTTTTAATTACAAAAAGCACTAGATCTAGTTATTTCCTTTAATATGAGCCATTGAACAACTCTCCACGATGTTCCAGTGCCAAGGTATTTGTGGAAAAGGAAAAAAAAGAGAAAAAAAGATGCCGTTTAGGCAGAATGCTGTAGTAGCTGCCACTTTTCTTGATTTTCAAGCCAATATATTTCCCTTGCTGTTCAAGCCAAGGGCCAGAAAGTTCCCTATATAGGGGTTTCGGACAAGGGGGTTCTAATGTATGTGTCATATTGTTAATTTTACAAATATAATTAATGATATCATAGTGCAAGTGGCTGGTGGTTCAAGGCTACCCGGGGTTGATTTCTTTTAGGTTGTAATTCAGCCATCAATAAAACCATAATACCAATGATGCTCACAAAATTCCAACTTACAGTATCGATCCTTTATGTAGCACTCCTCCCCTTGTATTGCCAACACTGGATTTAGAACCTACGCAACATCAAAGAGAGATATTCACAGTCTCATTTTAAAACTGGTGATCATTTAAGCGTGTTTTTTGTAGATTTGTAGTTGAAAAGACCATTTAAAGTCGCATCGAGTGGGAATAAAACTTTGATGTCAAAGTTACCTTGTTGTCTATACCGTCGTAAGGTGCATATAACACTTTCCTTAGTCTAAACCATCTACACCGGCGTGAAATGTATATAAAATCGTCATAAACTGCTATATGGCACCAAAAATAGCAATACTTCGTGCCATAGGCCTACCTAGATTAGCTCAGTTTAAAATTGCGTTGAAATTTAATGTTTATGTGCATATTTTACTTTTTGGAAAGGCTGGGAAAAAGGAAAAGGTTACCATCAAAATCTCCATGGTTGAAGACCCCAATTCTGAGGTTTACATTCCCCACCCTCTTTCCATCCCTCTTACATAGATCGATCGCTATCACGAGCGATTTGGCCAAATAGTGGCCGAAACTCTAAAACGGAAGTTTGAAAAAATTAGATAAATCAAAGGAAATGTATATTTATGCTGATTTCGTATATAAAAAATTCAATAACTTTAATATAGTCCATGAAAACTATGAGTCTGAGAAAATTTGCCTTATTTAAAAAAAAGAGGGGGAAACACCTCCAAAACGTCAGATATTGTAAATAAATATCAACCCATCAGTTGCAGCATGTCAGGCTACCATACTATAGAGGTTTCAAGCACTTGTCTATAAAACGAGGAATTTTGATGTTTTTTTTTTTTAAGAAAAAAGATCAAATTTTTTTATGTTGTTTTTTCCCCAAGAGAGAACGTACCGAACCAATGGTCCTAGAAGATCAGGAGAGGGATCATTCAAAAAGAAATCCAAAGTTCTAGTACCCGTTTTCGATTACCAAAGTAATTAGGTTGGAAAAAGATACGAGTTTTTAGAAAAACTGCATTTTTGGTATCTATTACGTTTAATTACCTAAATATGACATCATACCACTGTCCTGACCCACCAACTGTGCCATGCAAAAGTAGTTTATTCTGCCATTTTATGGAGCAATTCTAAGATTTCACCTCAAATAAAACCAATATCATATAGACTGATAATTCTAAGACATCATATTGATTTAATAGCATTGAAATTATAAATGAAAGTTCCTAGGTTTTTTTTTTCTTAAAATCCCAGAGCTTACCATTGAAACAAGGAAATTAAATGTACAAAAATTCAAAGCTGTTGCATTTAAAACTGATATATAGAGTCAGAATTTGTATTTTTTTCCTCTATGTAATTCTCGGTCTGATCTGATCTGTTATCGGCCTGATCTGTTCTTTGTTTGATGTGAAATTGTAAACAGGAAAAAGCATATGGTTTTTTCTGAATTGGAATAGTAAGAGACGACCTGGCTACAACCTACGATTATGAGGTCATTGATCAATCTTTATCATGAAATATGCAGTTTTTCGTAAAAAAATCTATTCTATTTTTTAAATATTTTGTTTTAATTACAAAAGGTTTTTAACCCCAATAATTTCCTTTAAAATGAGCCATTGAACAATTCTGCGATGTTCCAGTGCCAAGCTATCTGTGGAAAAGAAAAAAGAAAGGAAAAACAGAAGATATTGTTCAGGCAGAATGATGTAGTTGCTGCCACTTTTCTTGATTTTCAAACCAATATGTTTCCCTTGCTGTTCAAGCCAAGGGAAAGAAAGTTTGCTATAATGGGGTTTCGGACAAGGCGGTTCTAATGGTGTACTTTTTGTTTTGACCTGACTATTCTTAAGAGTTATTATATTTCTTAACATTGAACGTGATCGTCTCTTCCTAGGTTGCTAGCTACTGCTTAAACCCGTATATATTTTTGATGTCACACTAGTTTTAGGAGTTATGGGTGGTTATTTTTTATATAGGACGGGATCGTCCCCTACTAGGTAGCTAGCTACCGCTGCAACCCAGATTATTTATTTAAATATTTTAGTTACTATGCTGTAGTTCGTTTTATAATATAACTACCGCTGCAACGTGGAAAAACCCTAAAAACATTATTGCATTTTCATCGCCTTTTACTAGATACTGTGAAATTACAATCTGAAAAAAGCCCATGGCGTTTTCTTAATACAAAAAGTAAAAGACGACTTGGCTACAGCCTACGATTATGACGTCATTGATCAATATTGTACATGAAAAATGCAGTTTTTCGTACAAAATGATCATTTTTTATAAATTAAGTTTTTTAATTACGAAAGGTTTTTTATCATATCAATTTCCTTTTAAAATGAGCGGTTAAACAGTCCCCTACAATGTTCCAGTATAAAGCTATCTGAGGAGAACAAAAAAAAAGTTGCCATATATGCAGAATATCGTGGTTGAAGCCACTTTTCTTGATTCTCAAGCCAATATTTTTTCCTTGATGTTCAAGCCAAGAGGTGATAAGCTTCCTATTTAGGGGTTTTGGACAAGACGGTTCTAATAGTGTACTTCTTGTTTGGATCTGATTCTATTTTTAGGAGTTTTGGGTTATTGTAGTTTTTACTAAGGGACATGGTCGTCTCTTACTAGGTTGTTAGCTGCCGCTGCAACCCCGATTTTTCTGATTCTTGATTCAGGTGACCTACATAATTCCTTGTGTATTAGGTAAAAACCCTTCATTGTGGAACCTACGTCTTGTAATTCTAATTTGAAGGATAGAGGAGTCCCAGAAGGCTCTATTCATTGACTAGTCATACTCTTGATTTATGTAACCTACATATGTCATTGTGTATTAAATAAAAATCCTGCCTTGTGGAACCTACGTCTTGTAATTCTAATTTGAAGGATACAGGTGTCCCACCAGGCTCAAGGTACATTGATATTTATTCATATATAGTGTACAAACAATTAGTAAACAATAACAGCATGTTCAACATCATATGACTTCTCCCCCCCCAAGGCTCTATGACCGGGAATACACGGAGGGAGAAAATGTATGCCTTTTGAAAAACTGTATTTTTAGCAGTTTTGATCCTGTGGTCTGCCTTTTCTAGTATCTCAGTGAACGAAATAACGCAAAGTTAGATAATTCTACAATATTATTGGACATATTCTGCTAAGAAGGGCCTCCCCTACCCATATTTGCAATATATGGAGTTGCAATACTAAGTTATTACTTTTAAAAATATGCTAGTACATGGGAAAAAATCGCCTGATTTAAAAATTGTTGTCTATTTAGAGCGGGAAGCTGAGTTTTGCTGTTGTTGTGGGAAACCCCCCAAAAAAATTGGAGGGGGGAGAAGGCAATGAGTTTTTAGGGAAATTTTAGTGGAAAGTAAGTACAATTCCATACTCCCGTATTCTTGGACTTGAAAAAAAGCTGGGACATGCTAAAAACATAAAAAAAAAGGAGACAGAAACGGGACATATAGTAAACAGCAAAAATAATGGCAGTCGAGGCTTATTACTTCGGTGATGAAAAGCATGACTAATATTTCATTTTACCTTTTAAAGTTTGTTATTTGTGTTATTATAATATTGCCTTTTTAACGCTTCTATTTGTTGTTTACTTTGTATTGTAGTTCAACTTCCACGAAATTTTTGACTTAAACAAATATAATATTAACAAACTGCTTTACGTTCTTCTTCTTCTGCTAAGGTTTATAAGTCTTCCAGTCATGACCTTTTCAGTGTTTCGAGTCTTCTAGTTTTGTAGTTAAATTTGACTGAACGACTATTTAAAGCGTTTCCTACTAGCAAACCGATTTCTTAAAATAAGATCGGCAGTTATCAGTGGAACAAGGAAGCTTATAAAATTGGATTGTCGAATAGCAACATACGGAACAGCAAAGTTTATAAGCCCAACTCACGACTGGGCAAAATCAACAATCCACAATCTTGTTTTCGCGCGCAGTTGTCGAATTCACGATCTAGATCATAAACTTACAATCCCGATAGTCAGCTAAGTAGAATTTCCATAATCTGGATTACCAGTGGAACGGTAAATTTACGATCCAAATCAAAAAGTATGGGTAATATAAGAGTGGGAAGTGGCGCTATTGTAAAAAAAAACTCAACGCCATCTAGCGTTTGGTAGTACTTTTCATTTTCTTCAGGCTTTATAAAAAAAATTTCTGCCAGGAACTGAGATCAGACGCCTATTAATAACCTAATTTTATCATTTACAGTAATTCAATTAATTACTCTTATTGTTATATTGAGAAAATTTCAAGTGTCACCAAATGATAGATGGCATTGGTAGTTTTTTTTTTCGACACTACAGTCAGTTCCTACTCTTGTAAGTTACCCTTACTCTTTACTCAGGATTGCGATTTTACAATCCAGTTTTTCAGTGAAAAGGCCATTAGTCTTTCAGTGTTGGCTCATTTTTGATTGCTTCTTCTTCTAGGTATATGGTGTCATTTTCAAATGCGTTTTCTGATCAGAAGGAAGGTGAACCTCAATCGATCATAATCTGGGATGTATTAACAGGACAGAGAAAGCGTTCTTTCAATGCTGATTCAGGAAGCCTAAATTGGCCAGTGTTTAAATGGTCTCATGATGACAAATTTTTTGCCCGAATTAGTCAAGATACCCTTAGTATTTATGAAACATCGGTAATTAAATTCTACTTTTTTGTATTCTTTTTGTTTCATTTGATTAAATCAGAAGTATTTTAGCTCAAGATAGATTAAATCGGCAGCATTTTTGTCTGAATTAGTTTGTTTTTAAACAAATAATTGGTCTAGATACCTCTATTAACTGTGATTGTTTGATTAAACTCTGACTTTGTCTTTTTATTATTATTATTTGGTGATATCGGATTTTTTTTTTTTTTTTTTTTTTACTATAACTTGTTAAGATACTATAATATTAATAAAACATTGGCAAGCTAACAAAACCCTCACTTCATAAAATTTTATGAAGTGAGAAATATTTTTTCGGCCGAATTATTTTGGATTGGAAATATTTTACCTGAATTAATTCGTTTTATCTGAACGGGTCAAGATGCTTATAGCCTTTACAGTACCTTTTTTTTTATAATTTAATGAAATTTTGATTCTCTCGCTGTATTTTTCTTTCATAGTCTATTTTCTCACTTTATTGTGATTGAATGATCACAAATATTTAGTCAAGTTGTGGTTTAACCCCACTACCATAAAATGAGCATATAGATTCTTTTCCTCAGCATAGTCTCTTTTCAAATTGAGGTCCCTTTTAACTATTATAACAACTCACTGTACGATTATGTGAGAAAGAGAGACAATGCTTAGGAAAAGAGGTTGTGTGCTCACTTTATGGGAGGCCATTATATGATCACAAAAATTTAGTCAAACTGTGGCTTAACCCCATTCCCATAAAGTGAGCACCTGGCGTCTTTTCCTCATCATAGTCTCTTTTTCTCACATAATTGCACAGTCTGAGTTGTCATAATGGTTAAAAGGGATTTCAGTTTGAATAAGCATTTGTGACCATATAATGCCCTTTGAATCATAGCAAGTGCAATAACGCTGCCTAAGTAAAGAGTGATGTGGGGACAATTTATTATTCATTTATTTTTTAGTTTCTTTGTTTTAGACCAGGGCACTTTGTATTTTGATATATTCATTTTGTTCAACGTAGTTAAAAGTTCTGGAAATTAGGTCATTGAGGGTGATAACCCCGTCAGAAGGAGTTGTTGCAGGAACTTCGAAAGGGCCTCATTGGAAATTGCAAGTTCTAGTGCCCTTTTTAATAGTCAAAAGTGATTGGAGGGTGAAAATTCCCCCCACGCCCATCATTTCCCTAAATACATCCAATCAAAATTTTTAGATAGCTATTTTGTTCAACGTAGTGGAAAGGTCCAGTTGTCTTTGAGGATGACAATCCCCCCACAGCCCTCAGGGCAAAGGTTGTAAGTTGTATGGAAAGGATGGTCGTATTAGCTTTGGAGGGAGCTTGTTCGATTTGAAATTAGAAGTTTTAGTGCTCATTTTAAGAGTCAGAGTGATCGGAGGGTAACTAGCACCCCCCCCCCCACCTCACGACCTTCTTTCCACAAATACATCCTATAGTAATTTTGGGATAGCCTTTTGTGCAAAAGCAGTCTAAAGATCACATAACAAGGTCTTTGGGGTTGACACAAAACCCAAGAGTCTGGTGACAAGGGTTGTAAGTAATGCCCCGGGGGTATATAAGGTCTATAAGGAAGGAGTGGTTATATGAACTTTAGAGGAAGCTCATTTGATTGGAAATTTAGTTCTAGTTCCCTTTTAAAAGTCAAAAGCTATGAAGGGCAATTTGCCCCCCCCCTCTCTCCCTGACACCGTCTTTTTCCCAAACGCATTCAATCAAAATATTCAGGTAGCATTTTGTTCACAATAGTCCAAAGACCATATAACAAGGCCTTCAGAATATACACAACCCCTCAGAGCCCAGGGACAAGGGTTGTAAGTTATGCCTTGGGGCATGCAAGGTTTTTATGGAACGGTTGGTCGTATAAACTTCGGATCGAATGGGACTAATTTGATTGGAAGTCAAAGTTTTGTGCCCTTTCTATGAGTCAAAATTGAATTGAGGGCAACCAGCCCCTCCCCCACAAGCCTATCATTCCCCAAAATACTTCTAATCAAAATTTTAAGAGAATTATTTGACTCAGTATTTTTGAAAAATTCAGTAATTATTAGTGCTGACAACCCCCCTACCTTCTCAAGACCAGAACATAATCGCATTAAAAAAAAAAAAAAATGATTGTGGATCGTTAGTTTAATATCTACATACTGACATTCATTTCTTAAAGTTTTAATATTTTTGTATTTATTAAAGGCAAAAAAGTAAAAATATTTAAAATGTTTTTTTTTCAATATAGTGCAAATTATGTTCTGGTCTTGAGAAGGCATGGGGGTTGTCAGCCCGACTGATGTTCATTGTTGCTCGTTTTGAGTTTGACTCGGTTCATCTTTTGTAATTTCTGTTCGTTTTTGGGTTTCATTTATTTGTTTATAGTTATTTGTGGTAGTTTTATGCTTGGAGGATTATTTGACGTTATTTTTGCTCAGTTTTTGTTTAATGGAGCTCTTTACACAAAAACCTGTTTTGTGAAAAAAGTTTTTTAAACCAATTATAACAAATCGGATTGCGCAATGAAGTGAGAAAAATGGACTGTGTGGGAGAAATATAGACCATTATTTAGGCATTCAAGTCATACTGTACAATAAAATTATACGATTTTTTTTTAATAGTGCACTAGACATTTTTTTTTGTAAGTTCAAGTTCAATCATTTTATTATTCACATATACATGTTTGACTTGGCCCAAGGGGAGACAAGCTTGAAAAACTTTGCCTAGACAAAGATAAAATAACAAATAGCACTACAGTTCAGAGATAAACACAACGCCAAAGATACAATAACACAACAGTAACACGAAAGTAGCAACTAGCCCAGGATTCATAAATAATTATCAAAAATTTCAATACTATTAAATATAAATTAATACTTATAACATATAAGTATTAATTATTAATATTATATATATATTAATATTATATATATATATATATTATATACTATTAATTATTAATTTATAATATAAATTAATAGCTGAGAGGGCCACTTTCAACCAGAGGAACAAAAAATACAAAAAAAAATGTAAAAAAAGATACAAATAACTTATATCTTATTTATTGTATTTTTTTCGTTTAAGTCCCATACATCCTCATGGGACGTCTTGGGGCCACTCCTTCCAGAATTTGATGAACTAGGGCTTGATATGCTGTTCTGTCAAGTGCAGTTCGGGATAGTTGGGCAATGCGTTGTCGGTCAAAGTTTTCGATCCATCTTTTGCGCGGTCTCCCCCGTGGTCGAAGTCATTCAGTTGTCCCTTCAAGCGCGGTCTTATATCTTATTTCGTAGACGCTAAATTAAAGATAATTTTAAACTAAATAAAATTTAAGATTCCTTTTGATTAAGAGGATAGAAGTAAATTTATCAAAAAGATCCTTGTGTGCATCCCAACACTGGGATATTGACACAAATGGAGCGAATTTAGATCTCTCAGTACTATACTTGTCAATTATTTTTTTTACATAATTATGATTATTATGTTATATTTTACAGTTCTTTATCTTTTCTATTTATGTCTATTTTCCTAGTAAAACAATCTCAACCATTAGGTGCTCTTAGTCCATGCTGCCTTTACACATTTACATAAGAAAATTCTGATGTTATTTCTTCTTTCCATAAGATATGCATTTTGTTCCAAAGGGTGAGTAGGTCTCACCCTTTGACGAGAGCTTTATTATTTACTTTGAGTTTATCTCTCTGTATGGAAAGGCATCTCTCTGCTAAGAGGGGATTTGTTTGAACAGTATATTAGACAAGTTATATATTATTATATTTCAGTCTTTTAAACTGATGGATCTAAAATCAATCAAAGTCCCAAATATTCGAGATTTTGGCTGGTCACCATCTGAAAATACTCTCGCCTATTGGGTCGCTGAAGAGAAGGATGTACCCGCCAGAGTCACTTTAATAGAAGTGCCAAGGTAATATTTTATCCCTCTCTCTCTCTCTCTCTCTCTCTCTCTCTCTCTCTCTCTCTCTCTCTCTCTCTCTCTCTCTCTCTCTCTCTCTCTCTCTCTCTCTCTCTCTTCTCTCTCTATCTTATTTCTCTCAAGATCTTGATTCCGGATTCGCTTCTTTATTCTGTAATTTCGAAAAGCTTCCTTATTTCTTTCTTTTGAACTTTTCAAACATTCTTGGGGACATCTCGTAGTTTTCTTTTCGCCTTTTCTTTCCTTGTGATCAGACTTGTTTCGTTTCTTTATTGTTTTTAACGGGGCTCGAGGTCAAATTGCATATTACTCGTAAGTTTTTTTCTAATTAAAAATAATTAACTTTCCATTCAAAATCCCTACTCCGATGAGGGATTTCTCTCTCTCTCTCTCTCTCTCTTCTCTCTCTATCTTATTTCTCTCTATCTCTGTCTTTGTCTTCTCTCTCCCTTTCTCTGTCTTTCTCTTCTCTCTCTCTTTCTTTTTCTCTCTTCTCTCTCTTTCTCGTTCTTTTTCTCTCTTTCTCTTCTCTCTCCGTCTCTCACACCCTCTCTCTCTCTCTCTCTCTCTCTCTCTCTCTCTCTCTCTCTCTCTCTCTCTCTCTCTCTCTCTCTCTCTCTCTCTCTCTCTCTCTCTCTTCTTTCTCTCTCTCTCTTCTTTCTCTCTCTCTTTTTCTTTCTTTCTCTTTTTTCTCTCTCCCTTTCTCTCTCTCTCTCTCTCTCTCTCTCTCTCTCTCTCTCTCTCTCTCTCTCTCTCTCTCTCTCTCTCTCTCTCTCTCTCTCTCTCTCTCTCTCTCTCTCTCTCTCTCTCTCTCTCTCTCTCTCTCTCTCTCTCTCTCTCTCTCTCTCTCTCTCTCTCTCTCTCTCTCTCTCTCTCTCTCTCTCTCTCTCTCTCTCTCTTCTTTCGATTTCTCTCTTTTTCTTTCTCTTTCTCTCTTTTTTTTCTTTCTCTTTTTTCTCTCTCCTTTTCTCTTTACTCTCTCTTTCTCTCTCTCTCTCTCTCTCTCTCTCTCTTTTTTTCTTCTTTCTCTTTCTCTCTTTTTCTTTCTCTTACTCTCTTTTTCTTTCATTCTCTTTTTTCTCTCTCCCTTTCTCTCTCTCTCTCTCTCTCTCTCTCTCTCTCTCTCTTTCTCTCTATCTATATCTCTCTCTCTCTATTTTGCTCTCTTTAAATACATGCTTAATTTCAATTTTACCGATCTTCCATCTTTTAACGGTCTAGTCTTCCTTGATTGTCCTTAAGTATTTGAATAGGCTTGCAAAAAGTGTATGCCTTGCAGTTTTCTTGTGAAGCTAGTTCTAACTATGATAAAATGTGTAGATCAAGTTTTGGTTTACTTTAAGTTTAACATTTATTGTCATAGTTAAAAGTCGTTCGCAGGAAAAGTGCGAGGCAGATACTTTTGATACAACAAATTAACTTGATTATAAGGCTAAACTAAATTACATATTTTATTATTGTTAAAAGTAGCTTCCCACGATATCATCTCAACCCTCGCTGAATCATCGCGGTTTTGTCAAACATGAATCGAGTATAGCTTAATCGAAATGCTCTGGCTTTGAAATTTAGCATGGTAAATACAAATCGATAAAAAATAAGAAAAAGAATACGGCACGGGACTTACAGTTTCTACTGGCGGTGTTGATCTACGTTTCATGGCTCTTCAGCTATGGATCACAGAGGGGAATTGGGATTCAGCCATACTGTGCTTTCGCACACCCATCTTATTCACCTTCCACAGCTTCCTCCTGATACCCATTTAGACCTGGGTTGACTCAGAAACCTTAACTCAAACCACTGTCCTTACGGACAAATGATTTCAAGTCTAGCGTGTTAACCATTTGACTAGAACGGCTTTGATCTGTGAAATTTGGGGGACTAAAAAAAAACTTGGGACTAAGAAAATCTCTTCATTTTACAGAAAATTTTAAACAGTTGAGCCAGTCAGATGCATTTAAACTTTCGACATTTCTACTGGCCTAAAGATTCACCTAGGAGATGTAAAATTCAGGGATTCTTCCAGAAATAATAATGTATCTGGGTAACTAAAAGACGTCAAAGATGAAAACTAATTAAATTAAATACTTTTTAAGACCACACTGGCTATTCTCAATGTTTGATAGAAAACGAAAAAATGGAAGTAATTAGGAAACCAAGAAAACTGGGGTGATTTTCAGCCAGTTGAAAAAAAAATGAAACGAAAAGACAAAAACTAGAAATTTTGGCAAGGATTTCGCCATTCCGTCCTCAATGTTAAAAAAAAAAAGCTCAACCTTTTGAAGTGAACGCTAACGAAGCATAAAAAATTTCTTCGTTAGGTTCCACTCAAAAAGGTTAGTTCTTTTTTTTTTTGCACTGAGAATGGCTTTGCATGATAGAAGCATTGCCAGAATTCTTGGATTAAGAATCCGATTCTAATGGATGCGACCACGTATAGTCAGCTTATAACAGTAGTAAATGCGGTCTTATTCGACCACACACTGGTCAGTGCCCCTTTGCGGTTTTGTTTTTTGTCCAGTGTAGTGGATAAAGTCGTTTCTGGGAACTAAGGGAACTAAGATTCAAGCCTACTTGTTGCAAGGCGCTAAGGAGTAGTGACTTTCAACGTAAGTATAGCCAACTAACATGGATGTGTATCGCTGTTAAGGCTATGTTAGTATGGTTATGGCAACGTTAGTATAGCCAACTAACATAGCTGTTTGTTGCTGTTATGGCTATGTTAGTATGGTTATGGCAACGCTTGTATAGCCAACGAACATAACTGTTTGTTGCTGTTATGGCTATGTTAGTATGGTTATGGCAACGTTAGTATAGCCAACTAACATAGCTGTTTGTTGCTGATAAGGCTATGTTAGTCTGGTTATGGCAACGTTAGTATAGCCAACTAACATAGCTGTTTGTTGCTGTTATGGCTACGTTAGTATGGTTATGGCAACGTTAGTATAGCCAACTAACATAGCTGTTTGTTGCTGTTATGGCAACGTTAGTATGGCCCTAGGGCGGCTTTGTGCTGTGATCCGTTTTTTGTAGTAGGTCTTTGTCCTATAATAAGCCTACTTTTTTTATCATATAATGTCTGCCGCATTTCTAAGAAAATTATATAGTAAATTTCTAAGAAAAAAGTATATTTCTAAGAGAGTAAACTAATTGTACAATTTAAATGACTGGTTTCAAAGTAGATCAGAATGATGTCATATTGTTGTGAAGCGTTATTTGTGGTATTTTGGGGTTATAGTCGTAGATGCCTTTATTCTCCCTTTATAGGGGAGATAAACTCTGGCCCTAAGGTAATTAAACTTTGGTAGCGTGCCTTAGGCTATGACCGAACTACTGAGGCGTACCGACTGAGTATGTTCGAGAGGCTAAAAATAGTTCGTAGAGAGGTTGTCTAAAATACAATACCTTTATTCATTAAACCTGTTATACATGATCGGATATATTCTATCTACTGTGGCTTTCTACCCCAAGATGACCAAAAGTCACGAAAATATCAATAAGATATAAATAAGATACAGACACTTGCAAGGATCCAACAAACGAAAAGGTGTTTCCAATGAGATAAAAACGGGCGTAGGTTCTCCCGGCAAGTCAATCATTCTGCCTCAAGTTTAAAAACTCGGGGTATATATGTGAAACAGATAACCACGTTCTGTTGGTAAATTGACACTGTCATCAAGGAAATTGGTTATTGAGCCAGGTCCCCCCAAACCCACTAATTCCACGATTTGCTTCCCTATCTTAAAAAGTGATATTTTGAAACTTTGTTTTTGCGTCTTAATATATTTTTACTCAATTAATAATTAACTAAATAAGAAAGCTTTACCGCAATACTCCCCATTTAATAAAGAATTGTCCCAATTCTCAATATTTTACTTTTAAAACAACTTAATTTCGTTTAAATCTTTTTTGCTGCCATCTTTGGGTAATTGTTTGCAAATACCCTAAATGGGTTTACGTAGGGTTTTTTTTCGTGGCCCATATTTGCCTGTTTCCTTTTTTTTTTTTTTTTTTTTTTGTCGAAGGATTACAATTTTAAATTTATAATTGTTTATCTTTTTCTATTTCCATATGACTGACGATTACCCATTTACCCTCTTAATATGCATATTCTTTTTTTCTTGACCCCAAGCGGCTTAAATATAATATTAATGGTTTTGCTAAAATTAGATTTCAAGTTATATTAGACAAGTTTATGAATTATTTGAGTTTAAATTTAATTCCCCTTAATAATTTAATTTATCTGTGTGACATGGCTGATATACCGTTTATTTTTCGTTTTAGAAATGCCTTGGTTAAATTTCATACAATATTATTGACTTTTAAATTTTCACATATATTTTTTTTCACATATTTCAATAACAGAAGCTATTTGGCTATGTAGCACATTTTCTAGGCCTAAATTAAGTTCTGATTTATCTCACTTTCTGACGAACTTGTAGTAAAGTCTGTATTACTGCTATAGTTTCCAAAATTTCAGTTTATTGAGTAAGTGATGATAGTATCAGGATATATTTGAACTGGCTTTGAAATTTAAAATTTAAAAAGAAGTTAAAAGTAGATCGTAGAAAGGTTGTCTAAAATACAATACTTTTATTCATTTAACATATAATATAATCGGATATATTCTGTCTACTGGGACTGGCTGTCCCAAGAAGACCACAAGTCACAAAAACAACAATAATATATAAATAAGAAACAGACACTTACAATGATCCGACAAAGTCCAAGGTATTTCTAATGAGAAAACAAACGGGCAGAGGTTCACCCGGCAATTCAAAAAGTCTGCCTTAAGTCTCAAAAATCGGGGTATATATATGAAAAACCTAACCACGTCCTTCCGGTACATTGACGCATTTAGCCAGGAAATTGGTTATTGAACAAGTTCCCTCCAAGCCCATAGATTCCACGATTTGTATCCTTGTCTTAAGAAGTGGTATTTTAAAACTTTGTTTTCGCGTCTTAATATATTTTTACTCAATTAATAATTAACTAAATTAGAAAGCTATACCACAATACTCCCCATTTAAAGAAGAATTGTCCCAATTCTCAATATTATACTTTTAAAAAAAATTAATTTCGTTTAAATCTATTTTGCTGCCATCTTTGGGTCATTTTGTGCATCTACCCTAAATGGGTTTCCTTTGGGTTTTTTTTCTGGTCCCATCTTGGCCATGTTCCTTTTTTTTTTTTTTTTTTTTTTTTTTTTTTTTTTTTTTTTTTTTGTCGAAGGATTTCAATTTGAAATTTATCCTTGTTTCTCTTTTTGTCTGTCTCTAGGACTGACGATTACTCTTTTACCCTCTTCATATGCATCTTCTGTTTTACTTGACCCCAAGCGGCTTAAACATAATATTAATGGTTTTCTTAAAATTAGATTTCAAGTTATTTTATACAAGTTTATGAATCATTTGAGTTTACATTGAATTCCCCTTAATAATTTCATTTATCTATGCGACGGGGCTGATATACCGTTTATTTTTCGTTTTAGAAATACCTTGGTTAAATTACATATAATATTTTCATTTTTAAATTTTCACATATATTTTTTTTTCACATATTTCAATAACATAAGCCCTTTGGCTATGTAGCGCATTTTCTAGGCCTAAATTAAGTTCTGTTTTTATCTCACTTTCTGACGAACTTGTAGTAAAGTCTGTATTACTGCTATAGTTTCCAAAATTTCAGTTGATTGAGTATGCGATGAAAATATCAGGGTATATTTGAAGTGTCTTTGAAATTTAATACTTCCCAAAAATGCCTCAAATAAACGATTGAGAAATTGATCCAAAAAGATGTTATGGAAAATTTGACTTCCAAAAAAAATTAGCTTAGGATGTATCTATAATAAATATTAACATCAGAATAAATAAAAAGCCTAACATTTTACACATATAGTAGAAAGAAAAACTCAATTTTGTAAAAGTTTAATTCTTTTCATTACTTTTCTCTCTTTTAATTACTCCAAAAGTAATATCTCACTTCAATCGAAACGTTATGTTTCTTGCTGGATCATTCTTTTCAAACTTAATACTTAGCTGATTATTTTACAAAAAAAAATTATTAATACTTTGACTCGAGGTCAAACATTTACATATAACATTAAATCACTAGTTAAAATTTAAAGTAAATTAAAAACATAGTATATATACAAGCATTGTGTAGTAAACTTACACAAGCATTGTTAAGTAACAAAACTTATATACAACATTTATCAAAAAATACATTTGGTTAAAGTTTTAAAAGTTATTTTAAAACACTATAGTAATTTAAATATACACATAGCATTTTTTTTCAAATAAAATTTCTCAAAAGGCAACACTAGAATGTTTTATAAATCTTTTTTTTTCCATTGGCAAAAAGGTCAAAATACGAATTTAGTTAAAATCAATAGTATTACTGTTATCATAGCGCAGAACTCGCTTCACTACATAACGTACCTTGCACTTTCATATTTATGGACTGTAGTGCCAACCGTTGTCTGCGATTGCAGATAAAAGTTTTTTTTTTTTATTAATTAATTTCTTTGCGAGAGATTATGGTTTCGTGCAGACAAGGTTTCTTACACCCTTCCCTCTGGGGTTTGATGTTTCCTGTAATACCAATATTTAAAAGCGTATATAATCAATCCCATAATCATTAAAGCAGTTATGAAATATCCCCAAGTTCAGGCTAATAAGCCTTTATAATAAGTGGTTCTTTCCACTTCCGTCTAGGTAAGTCTTTTTTCCGGGGAGTGGTTTATTGTTCATTTCTTAGTAACACGAGTTTTCAAATATAATTACAGTTCTATGCGCTATGATGCGCAAAAAGAAATCATAATACGTCTATGCGCTACGCGCTACGTGTGCTCAAGGGTTGTCAAAAACTTGAGACAAGTTTTTTTTGTATATTACTAAGTTTAACTGTAGTAATTCACATATTCAAGGTTTATCCTTTTCTAAAAGAATATATATCTTTTTTTTCAAAACTATATTCAACAATAGCTAAATTTGTAGC